>NW_027279953.1:30000-64716 GCF_046629955.1 Centroberyx affinis
TGTCCCTAGCAGCGGTCCTGAGGAGAATTCCCTGGATGGCTTCACGGTGGGAAAGATCACCCAGCATGCATCACAACAACAGCAGCAAAAAAAAAAAAACCAGTAAGTCAGAGAATAACTCCCCTGTGATCAGACCATATGCACCCGTCAGCTCCTTCCCCGCGCCGCTGGGAAGAGCAGACTCCACCGCTGAGAGTTTTATATGTGCGATATACGCCGCCATAATTAACCAGAGCAATACAGGGGGATCCGTATGCTTTCCTCCTGTCAGCGCCGAGAGGAGCATCAGTGCGGCTGATGTAAAGCCTCTCTGCTCACAAAGTTTTTATTCACCAAGTTTTTATTTGGCCGGGACAGGGGAATCAGAGGAATCTGGGAGAGAGAGAGAGAAGCCGTATTTTTTTTGTGGGGTTTTGGGGCTGGAGAGGGGGGGGGGGGGGGGCATTGATTATCCTGCAAGGTGTTGTTGAGGCACGCATGGCATGCTGTGCAGAATATTG
This sequence comes from Centroberyx affinis, assembly GCF_046629955.1. Classification (NCBI taxonomy): domain Eukaryota; kingdom Metazoa; phylum Chordata; class Actinopteri; order Beryciformes; family Berycidae; genus Centroberyx; species Centroberyx affinis. The sequence continues at coordinate 30,501 of NW_027279953.1, forward strand.
ATCATATTATTTGCATGCTACTCCAGATGTTGGGGGAAGTTTATTTGATTTACAGGCAGTAGGAGGCCGGGGATGACAGCTTCTTCAGCAGTTTTGTCTGCAGGGTGAAGACAGGCAGCGCCACCAGGACCAGAGACGAGTCAGGTTTGTTTCCAAGTTAGCTTTTGGATGAAGGTAGTTCTTCCTAAATGGAAAGGGTGATCTCTAGTGCAGTGGTTCTCAAACTTTTTGAACCAAGTACCACCTCCGATCAAAGCAAACTATCCAAGTATGAGCAGTATGTATTGCATATGTATGCAAAAGAGATGGACATCTCAATGGGATTCATAAAAATAAAATGTGTCATTTGCGTAGGCAGTGCCAACATAAGTATGTGGTGGTGTGCAGACTGAAACAGTAAAATTGAAAATATAAAAACATTTGAAGTCTATTCAAAATTGTTGATTATGCTGGTAAATCACAAATTAAGAAATTAAAAACACTGTAATGGTTTCAGAGGGTCATCTGGCGTACCACCTGGCAGTGTTCCACGTACCACTGATGGTACCCGTACCACAGTTTGAGAACCACTGCTCTAGTGCACAGACCCACTGACCCTGCTCTGTCTCCTCCCTATACATGGCCAACTTGTTTTCCTTGTTTATCTTTATCTTTAAGGTAACTACTTTCAATCTAAAGATTGGCTGAGCACACATGCTCAACTCCCTGCTTCATTCTCACATTTACACACATTTACACCAGGCTTCTACTGTTGGCTCCTGAGCACCTTAACCGGAGCTGTTGGGGGTTAAGTGCCTTGCTCAAGGGCTCTTCGAGAGTAGTTGTTGAGAGGGTGTAGTGGGGGTCTCATTACCCCCAGGGGTCACCCGGTAAAAAAATAATTGATGTGGGCATGGATTAGTAAACTGTGTGCATGGATTTGTACGTTGATAACATCAAAGAGGGACTTTTAGGCCTATACGGTAAGCCGTAATAACAATAATAATAATAATAATAATAATAATGCATTTTATTTGTACTGCACTTTTCATTCATAGTAAATCTCAAAGTGCTACAGAGATAAAAACATAAAAATACAAACACAGAAAAAAGAGATCGCTAACAAAAGTTAACACGAAAAAGCCTTCCTGAATAAAAAGGTTTTTAGCCATTACAATCGTAATAGCCATTACACACCGCTTGGCATACATATAGTGAGCTATAATAACCATTAGGCACCTAGGCCTGTATGTGAACCATAACCATTGATTGCTCACACCAATAGGTCTAATTTATGATCCAATGTGCGTTCTTCCTATTCCCAAATTACTGTCCGATTTGGTGACAATATGAAACTTGTTTACTTGCTATAAATCATGCTTGTAGAAAAAGCATGTTAACACATACATCTATAAATGTTATATGCAAATCTATGGGCATCAGCTAAGTAGGGAGTTCTATTGTCATGGTTACCACACGCCTTGGCTTGCTGTCTGCCACGAGCCACTGTGGATCGAATCTGACTTCATCTGCATTCAAATTTCAGATTTATAAATGAATTCTCTACTTGCTTATTAAGTTGCAAAATGGCATGCATATTGTCACTATATGCCACTATAATTATGCTGTGTGCAGTAAAACCCTTTATGACTAGTGAGTGTAATACTGTGATTCTGTGGCATTTACACCTCACCTGCATAAGAGCTTGTGTCCTTTGTCATTTCAACATTTCATTACCATCACATTTTTGGAAACATTAGAAAGAAATAAAAAGTCAGGAATGAAGGATGTTAATTGTTGGGTTTCTCGTGAGTATGAAAACACTTATCGAGGTTTTACAGGGTTTGTTCACGTCATTGAAAGTGTTATTGAAAATGTATTCATATTCCTCCGGTCCACCGTTAAATATCACCCTGAGCAGAGCCACTTAGTCCACACTCCTGTTTGCTGTGACCTGGTGGGGAGGCAGAGGACCGGATGTGACTGTGATTAATGGTTAGTGTGACTTGAAACATTAGTTCAGTGTTAGTTGTTTTGTTTTTGCACTTAATTACTTTTTTGTTTTGTCGTGCCTGTGTGATCTGGGCAGCAGGGAGCAAGGCGGCCTCGCGGGTACAGAAGGATCCGCCCTGCTGAAGTGTCCTTGAGCAAGACACCAAATCCCTAGCTGTGGTCTTAGCCCAGTGGTTCTCAATCTGGGGGTCAGGATCCCTGAGCGGGTCATGAGGCAATTTTGGGGTGGTCGCAAGATAATTTATGGGATGTGGAAAAAAACATATTTCTACTGTACACATTTATTATCTTATTTATTTTTTCCAGATTTCTGCTTATTTCTTATGCAATGCTACTTAATTAAATAAAACAACTATTGCTTTAACTCCTTACCTCTGCCCCTACCACATACACACAAGACAAAAAAAAAAAAACACACACACACACAGACAATGAGTTAAAATGATAGTCAAAATAAAGCATTAATTTGAAATTATTTAATTAGTTTAATTTTGGTTGGAGAGTTTTGTAATTATTTGTATTATATGTGAAATTACTGTTTTCTCTCTGTCCCATATAACTGCCACTTAATAGCCTATTTTTATGAAAAATAACTTAACTAGCATTGTTGCCTTTGTTGTTACCCTCTGTGCAATACACTTGTCACTTTTATGTACCTCACTTTACTGCTCTATATTCTATTCTATTTTATTCTTATTTTATTGTTTCTCTTTTTTCTTTTTCTTTTTTTTACTGCTGAGCTGACCTGACTCTCCCAGCACTTTTCATTGTATTGTTGACCCTGTGTTAATCTACATATGACTAATAAAACAAAAATTTGAAAACTTGAACTTGAAAACTTGGAAGTGGTGGACTTTGTAACAGGAGAAATTTGTCATAGAAAGCAGTTTCATATTAGCGAGTCATCTGGCTCCTGCTGTTAAGCAAAAGTCCAAACCTGCTTCAGAACAGACTTTCCTAATTCAATTATTTGGTGAAGGCGCGGTCATCAATAATCACCTCGTCTTAGTTTGTGTTTATCCTCTTCCACAAGGAAAACAAATGTATATATCTCTACCTACAGTTGCTGAAAATGCCGCCGCGTTGCATCATTGGCGAAAATGTAAATCACTCTGCCACACCGAAATAAAAGAGACTCAGAGGAGGAGGCAAAAGAGGGTTGAAGAAGTATACCGGCAGAGTGAAAGAGAGAAAACAAAATTTGAAATAGAATGAAAAATAACCCCAAGCAGGGCGCCTATCTTGGCTCATCCATTGGCCCCTGTTCGCTCTAATTTATACATTAGTTGCTGAGGCTCTGTTTCTGAGGACACACTCTGCAGACTTTTTGGCTGTGGGAATAAATAGTGCTGACATAATGTTATGCACATTGCACCCCCAAAAGTAAACGTTAAGCTGTCTGCCTGGTGACTGGGTTCCAAGGCACAGTCATCTATTGTGTCTGAAGTCTGAGATTAGCCATTTTTTTTCTCCATGTGATTTATCCTCACCAAAAGAGAAGAACTCCTGGAGGGTTTTTGGTTCCCTCATATCACATTCTTATTCCTCTCAAATACAATTTCCAGGCAACATCTACCCCAAATAATTTGAGCAAATCTGCCGCTTACTGTGGGAAGAAAAGGAGCCGGTAACGCTTCTATATGCACAGTTGTTTGACTAGGTCGAGATAATTTTGTCTCTTTTCTAAGCCACCTGTCCCCTTTTCTATCTGTATCTATTTTCTTGTCGGTTCCTTTTTTTCAAGTTTCATTTTCAAGTCGAGCGTGGAATGTGTTTATCGTTTGCAGACAGTCATGAAATCCTATTCGACAACAGATGAATGGAAAGTGTGGCAGCTGAGTAAAGCACAGAGGAGAGAAGAGCAGCAGCCCGTGCTCAACAGTCAGGAAGAGTCGAAATAAACAGGCATCACATCCTACTGTCACAATTAAAACAAACTACGGATTAGCATCAATTTATAAATAATATGAATATGTTGTATATACTGTATGTTCCAGGAACCATTGGTTGTTTCCAAGTGACAGAGACATGGCAGAGACTTTAGTTCAGTCCAGATCTGAACCCAACAGAGACATTTCTTTTGGGTAGAACTGGAGTCATTTCAGTGCAATTGAAAAGTCTTCATTTTGCGGATAATTTTCACAAAATCTGAACGACTCAAATTAGTTGTACCAAACTTTTTTGATGAGCTAGTGGGCGTACAAGTCTACCTGTGAAATAGATATTGCTGTCTGAAAATCGCTGTGTTACATTGAGAGGCTGACCAACGCTAACTATTTGCTAATGGGATGTTTGCAGCATGAATGTGCCAAGATTATTATAGTTTTGCATCTTTCATTAGTTTTTATTTTTATTTCGTTTTGACATTTTGTTTTCAATTTCAGTTTAGTTTTAATTCGTTTTTAAAGCGGGTTTGCTAGTTTAGTTTAGTTTGTATTTTTTGAAAATGCTTAGTTTTAGTTTAGTTTTTATTAGTTTCAGTGTTAGTTTTAGTCTTTTTTTTGTAATATGGGGTATTTGTCAGGGGCGAGATTCAAAAATTCAAAATACTAGGGTTATGTATGAAATAAATTGACAAAGACGAAAACTAAAGACATTTTCTGTTTTGTAAACACATACAGTTAAATACAGTTTCAGTTCGTTGTCGTTTTTTGTAAAGCCTCATTTTTATTTTTATTTCAGTTAACGAAAATGTTTTTTCACACCTAGTTTTCGTTATTGCGTTGGTTTTCGTTAATGATAATAACCTTGGAATGTGCCCCCGAAAAACCTGCAGGACCTGCGTGACTCTATCGAGCCAGCGTGGACCAAGATCCCTGCAGAACGTTTCCAGCAGCTTCTTGAATCCATGCTTCGAATAATTCAGGCAAAAAAGGGGAATCCTACCTGTCTGTACCTAATATAGTGGCCAGTGAGTGGAGGTTGACCATGGTCCTCCTGACCCCATTCATTTTGCAGATGGACATGGCTAAGGGCAGGAGAGGAAAGGATGGAAAGAGAGAGATGAGGAACGAGACGAGGGAAGAGAAGAGGGGAACAACAAGGAGAGGAAATGAAAAGGAAGGAGAAGAGCGGAGAACGGGGAGGAGATGAAGTGATGGGAGAGGACGAGGAGAGGAGAGGAGAGGAAATTAGAGGAGTAGATAAGGCACGGAGAGACGAGAGGTGAGAAGATGAGATGAACTGTGAGGAGATGAGAAGAAATGAGAGATGAATGAAACGTCAGTCTTCCAGCTGTGGGTTTCTAACCTCAGCGCTGCAAAACAGTTGTTTCTAGCTTTGCTAGCCAGAAACTTGCAAAAGTTTTTCTTATTTAATCATGACCAAAGCCTTTTTCCATTTTTTAAACCCTCTATGTTAATGTTAACATGCAACTAGTAGTCAATAGTAATTCTAGCTTCTAATAGATAGAGCACAAACCAGATCAAGTTATCTAAACTCAAAATCAATGTGTATCAATGATGAAATGATCAGTTCGAAGTCAAAAACAACACAGGAGATGAACCATGTCAATTGAATTCTGTTGAGAATACGTTGTACGCTAAGAAGTGTTATCAGCTGTTCACAGTCACTGTTCCCCCGAAAGCTGAGGACCCCCAATATGGTCGCCAGAGAGTGTGTTACAACACCTGACCAGATATGGGAGGGGTAAAACATCGGGACAAGGCGTAAGATTGAGGAACAGTTCAATCATTGCAGCAGTAGACTGGTGAAGCAGTGGTGTCATGGGAAAATGAGATGAATGGAGGCAGAGGCAAAGGAAGGGTTGGACAAATGCCGGGATGTGAGGAGGGAGATTCACGTAGAAGAAGAAGAAGAAGAACGAAGCGATGAAGGAGTGAGACTATTAACAAGCCGCCTATGGAGGTGAGAGAGAGACAGAGAAATATGAAGGAGAAAGAGACGAGAGAGAGAGATAGAGAGAGAGAGGGAGAGACATAGAGTGAGGGAAAGAGAGACGGAAGGGGGAATGTGGGGGTAGCGAAAGGAGGAGAGAGAGTGAGAGAGAGATTGAGACAACCAAAGACAGAATGATGGAGAGAGAAATGGAGAGGGATGGGAAACAGAGAGAGAGAGAGAGAGAGAGAGAGAGAGAAACTGGGAAGAGCGAGAGAGCGAGGTTCTCTGTGTCTGGCCCTGGGGCGAGCGAGGCCATCCGTAATCCTACCAGGATGTTAATGAGCGGGACGGGGGTGGGGGTGGGGGGTTGGGTGTGGTGTGTGTGTGTGTGTGTGTGTGTGGTGTGGGGGGGGGTTGTGATGTATGCCCAGGTCAGACCGGACCACCATCCTCGATCTTTTATCTCTGGTTTTACAGCCACCGTCGGAGGCCAGGGTGCCCTCCTCAAGGCCCTGCACCCATCCATCACAGCCCCTCTCATTATGGATCGATCCAGCAGCCTGCAACTCTGGAGGGCGGCTGGGCGGGTGGCGATGGGGAGTAAGGGGGTGGGGTGGGGGGAGGGGGTGGGGTTTTTGGAAGGGCCGGGTCCTGACCTTACAAGGTGCCGCCATTGCCGCCTTTCTGCCTGACAACTCCCATTCTTCACTCCTGTTACCGTTATACTGGCTGCCTCCTCGCTCCTCCTCGGTACCAAAAGGTGCTTTGGCTTTTGGACCCAGTGTGGACGTCCTGGAGACACACCGTCCCTTGTTAACACCAAATTACGTGTTGGTGGCAGGTAAAAGTGTTCAAATTCTGTGTTCCCAGCAGCAAGTAGTGTCACAGTGAAGCAGCTTGTGGTCTGGTGGTCTCGATGGGCGGATGAGTTTGACTTCAATGCCGGAGACCGCAGTTCAATTCCTAGTGTTTACAAAGGAAATTTCTAGTGAATGAGTGAAATTTTGTTTTGTAGCTTAAGTTTTTCTTATTTAACCATGACCAAAGCCTTTCCCAAACCTTAACCAAGTTGTTTTAGTTGCCTAAACTTAACCGTTAGCCAACCTGTAGCTGAGAATGCTGTGTCCGTGTTATCCTCACAGAATCCAATTTGTGGTGGAGGAATGTAATTTTCACATAGTTTGTGTCCACAGCTCGTAAATCTGTGTTTCATAGTTCATGCTCATTTCACAACTTTTTTTTGAGATCATGTTGTTGGCTGCAGAACATCTTGATACTCCACCCACCTCGATATAAGTCAGTAGGGCCAAGGCCCATCTTCTGTCTAGAAATATAAAGTTCAGATTTTTTCTTTCTAAAAGAAATTCCATTTGCAATTAGGGCTGGGTATCGGTACTCGATACCTTTTAAGGAATCGACCGAAATAACCCAGTACCAAGTAGTATCAAAACTTCTCCAGTCAAACGATACCTGCGTTCGATACTTTCTGTACACAGATCTAGAAAAAAATGATTATTTGTATGGTTTTGCTCGCAGCCAATCACCGCAAGCGTTCTTCGATTTAATGCGACGTGTGATTGGCCCACTATCGCGGCAGCTACAACCCATACAGTCTGTGGTGGTGAAGTCGAGCGCGGTGTATGTGACAGAGTTGGCAGTTCACCGTGCCAAGTTGCCACCGAAACGTAAAAAAAAAAAAAATTATCGAATTATCTATTGGTATCGATATCACTATAGGGGACTGGTATTGGTACTGGTATCGTAATGTTTTTAAACGATACCCAGCCCTATTTGCAATAGCTAATTTCATTTCTTCTAAGGTTTACCGTTATGATTTTTTAAATAATCGTGACATTAGGAAGTGTGAATTTCAATGCATGTAAGGGGCCCTGACTGCATAATTTTTCTTGGCAATGACTAAGGGTGGGCGGAGTCTGTACTCGATTTTAAAGGCGGCCGACCTGCCCACTCTGGATCAGCAGTGAAAACCTCCCACTTTATATTGAGATTGGCTTGAAGATTGAAGGAGGGAGGCAGCGAGAGAAGTCGAGGTTTATATGATGAGTGGTTGAATGCGTGAAATACTTGAATGAATGGGGAAAAATTATACTCGGGTGCTCTTTAGTCCCATTATGAAATAATTGCTCAAATAATTATTCCTCTTCTCAGCAGACTTGTTCTCGCCCATGACGTACAGCCTGGAGTTCACCCAGTGGCTCCAGGCTAACAGCCCGGCGGGCTTTATGACCATATGAAGCAATATAGGCTTTTCCTGCAGTTGTGAGGTTCACCCTGGCTCCACCTGCTGCATCTTTTACTGTACCGCAAAACTCTGGGTCTTTCTCAATATGTGTTTTTTTTGTTTCCTTCATGACGTAATACCCAACGTTCAAAGTATGGTTCCAAAACAAAACAAAAGCCTTGGATAGAGGACGGATAAAGATGACGAGAATGAACGAGAAGCCCTTAAGACTCCAAACACCATCCAAAAACACGGTGCAGAGCCGGTTGAATCAGCATGGGGAAATGAACAGCTGTGTGTCTTAATTGGTCGCGCAACGTCAAAGCACGCAACCCGACTCAAACCGCAGAGATGCTTCTCTGCGCTCACGCTCTTTATAGAAGTTTGTTTCACTCCGAGACAAATTAGGAAGAACTTTCTCCACAAGGACACAAAATATCATCATTTGTGTTTTTTGGATTTGAAAAAAAAAAAACGGGCTTCAAACAGTAGAACGTCAGTGGAAAGTCAACAGGTGTTTTCACAGGCACTTTGTCCATCGTCCTCTATTCCTTCTTACTGCTCTCTTTCTCTCTGTCTCTCCCCCCTTCTCTCTCTCTCCACTCCTTCCTCAAAGTCTCCAATTCTGTTTCTCGGTTTCTCTATCACTCTCTCTCTCTCTCCCTTGCTCTCTTTGCTCTCTGTCTCTCTCTCTCGTTTTAAGTCTGACTGCCATATAATCACTGAAGACGGTTAGAGGTTGCTCCGGGAGGTTTATGGAGTATTTAGTATCAGCGTGGGGCCCTCGCTTTTAATTTGCTTTTGTTTATCTGTTGTCTTGTAGCTTCAGTGCTGCCTGGGTAAACTTAATGCCTGAGCCTAAATGAGTGTGTTTTCGTCTCAGAGTCTGGAGTTTTGTGGGCTAAAGCCTTCATGGTGTTATTCATCCGCCAAGACAGCATATGTATCTGTGTTTTTAAATGTGTGTGTGTGTGTGTGTGTGTGTGTACACTACCAGTCAAAAAGTTTGGACACATGCATTTTTCTTTATTTTTACCGTTTTTCACATTTTAGAGAGAATAGTAAAGACATCAAAACTATGAAATAACACAAACGGAATTATGCAGCGACCAAAAAAGTGTCAAACCAATCAAAACTATCTTATATTTTAGATTCTTTAAAGTAGCCGCCCTTTGCCTTGATGGAAAGGCAAAGGCTTTGGAAAGAAATTCATACACAGGCATCAACTTCACTTTATTTATATTTGTCTAAGAAACTAATTTCAAGCATTTAAGCAGAAGCCTTAAGATCAAAATGGCTTCAAGGTCATGAAAAACATAAGACATTCAATCAGGTGGGTCCAAACTTTTGACTGATAGTGTGTGTGTGTGTGTGTGTGTGTGTACACCTGTGTCTCTTGAGTCTTTCTGTGTGTGTCTGTTGTAACACTTGTGGGTTCATGGGTGTTTATTTCCTGTGTGTCTCTCTACGTGTGTGTGTGTGTGTGTGTGTGTGTGTGTGTGTGTGTGTGAAAGCCTCATGCTCATGCTGTTCTTGTGTAAATGAAACATGGCTGCTGCCTGCTGCACACTCAGTGGGGTCAGACACATTTTGCTGACAGGATGTTTTTGCCCCCCTTCAAAACAAATCTGCAAATGGTTATTTATTCTCATAAAAAGCCAATTTCAGAGCTGTGGACTTGGACAGGATGTACAAATGGTGGAGCTGAAAACTGTATGTGAAGGGTTTTTAAACTCAAAGGATTTGTCTTTGCTTCTTTGACCTTTTTAAGGGGAAACAGACAGGAAATGTTGACTCAAGTGGTAAAAAAGTATATTCAGGGAATGTAAACTGTTTGCCTGGAGTGAATGTAATGGAGCTGATGTGATGAGAACCTTTCCTCACCCTCTTCCTCACCTTCTCTCAAATGTCCAATAGAACAATAGAACCCAGAGGCGGGGAATCGAGTCACGTGACTTGGACTGGAGTCACAAAATTAATTGCTTGAGACTTGACTTGATGCATGAAGAGAAGACTTGAGACTTGAGACTTGACTTGACTTGGGTTCTGGTCACTTGGGACTTGACTGAAGGTTTCTAAAGTCTTGACTTGAGATCTTGTGTTTGTGTAAATGACTCAGATTGAAAGTGATGAGATTTGTTCCAGCAGACGACTGAATTTAAATTCTGTTTTCTGAATTTGTATGGAATGATTGAATTTATTGAAGCTGAAACTGATTATAGAAATCAAACTCATGATGCTCTTACCAATTTTTTATCCTATTAAAACCATATTGCATTGAAAAGTCCTAGATATTTAGTTTTCTTTAAGATGTTAAATTGATACTGGACTCTTGATTTGTTCTGACTTGACTTGCTGTTCTACATTTAGACTTGAGACTTGACATTAATGACATGGACTTGACTTGGTCTTGACTTGGTAATGTACATTTACAGTAGACTTGAGACTTGTGCATCAAGACTTGAGACTGATTTGGGACTCGAGCAAAGTTGTCTTGGTCACACCTCCAAATTAGCGTATTGTACCACAAATGTCTAACATATCTCAACCGACAAGTTGCCAAAACCAATCCTTGAGACTTCTGACAACTGCAGAAATCCCTCTCAGCGCAGCGTTGATTCAGCAGTCAAATGTTGGGATTTACATGAGTACACTGACAGACATTTCTCACTGTGAGTCTCCAGTGAGAGGCAGCGGGACGGGAGCAGTCAAAGAGCGCCGCACCTCCTTTCATTTCTGCAGTTAAATGAAGCAAGTGGAAAAGTAAACACACTCCCACAGCCGTTCCTCTGCAGCCAAACCACCATGATATCCTCAAAAGGCACAGCTAGATTAATCAAATCTCCTCCTCCATTCAGGAGAGGCCCAGGAAGGGGGGGGGGGAGTTGCCTGATGTAATCACTCATACAGAGCGTGTGCATGTGTGTGTGTGTGTGTGTGTGTGTGTGTGTGTGTGTATCGGCTTTGCACTGTGAGCTCAAAGGAGAGGCTGCTGGACGCCTGAGGTGAGGAGAGGTGAGGGCATTGGAGAAAGCCTGGAGCAACAGCAGCAAATGTTTATTATCGTATCACACACACACACACACACACACACACACCAACACACACACACACACACACACACAATGTACACATTTCCCCCGACAGCTATGATGAGCCAGGCCAATTCATGTGGAAAATTGTTAGTTTCCTCCCAACCCCCCTTCAGCTCAAACTGATTTTTATCTCTGCTACATCCTTCTCATCCACCTGATATCTCTCCCTCCCTCTCTTGCATTCTTCCACCCTCCATGGTCTTCCCTCCATCCCTCTCTCCTCTCTTCTCCTCTCCTCTACTCCCTTTGTGGCAAAGAAGGGAAAAAAAAGGGAATGAAGGAAGTCGGCTTGGGGCCGTGTGTGGCAGCTCATCCCCTGGTGAAATGAAAGAGAGGAAATACAGAATCATATCTCACTTTCTCTGCGGCTCCTTCAGAATGGGCCTTGATGTGGAGCGGCTGTCCATCGGGGTAAAAGAGACCGGCTGCAGCGATGGTAATGGCAAAGTGGATTACAAACGCCAAGAGAGAGCGGTGTGAAGCCGCTGACAGACAGAACGCCTCTCGCTTCCCCTTCTTGCGTCCTGTCCTATACGTGATCTTATATAAAGTTATGAACACAAACTCTGAAACGCAGATTTACCTGCTGTGGACACGAATTATGTGAAAATGAAGTTCCTCCACCACAAACTGGATTCTGTGGCAATCCCACTACTATAATTGGAGAGCGGTTTGTGTGTTTGAGTGTCCCACCATGGAGGAGAGGAGAGGAGAGGAGAGGAGGAGAGGAGAGGAGAGGAGAGGAGAGAGGAGACAAGGAGAGGAGGAGAGGAGAGGACAGGAGGAGAGGAGAGAGGAGACAAGGAGAGGAGAGGAGGAGAGGTGAGGACAGGAGGAGAGAGGAGAGGAAACAAGGAGAGGAGAGGAGACAAGGAGAAGAGAGGAGAGGAGAGGAGACAAGAGGAGGAGAGGAGAGGAGAGGAGGAGAGGAGACAAGGACAGGAGAGGAGAGGAGAGGAGAGAGGAGACAAGGAGAGGAGGAGAGGAGAGGACAGGAGGAGAGGAGAGAGGAGAGGAGGAGAGGCGAGGACAGGAGGAGAGAGGAGAGGAAACAAGGAGAGGAGAGGAGACAAGGAGAAGAGAGGAGAGAGGAGAGGAGACAAGAGGAGGAGAGGAGAAAGGAGAGGAGAGGAAAGGAGAGGAGGATAGGAGAGAGGAGAGGAGACAAGGACAGGAGAGGAGAGAGAAGACAAGGAGAGGAGGAGAGGAGAGGACAGGAGGAGAGGAGAGAGGAGACAAGGAGAGGAGAGGAGGAGAGGACAGGAGGAGAGGAGAGATGAGAGGAGAGGAGAGAGGAGACAAGGAGAGGAGGAGAGGAGAGGACAGGAGGAGAGATGAGACAAGGAGAGGAGAGGAGGAGAGGAGAGGAGACAAGAGGAGGAGAGGAAGAGAGGAAAGGAGAGGAGAAAGGAGAGGAGACAAGGAGAGGAGAGGAGAGGAGACAAGGAGAGGAGAGGAGGAGAGGAGAGGAGACAAGAGGAGGAGAGGAAGAGAGGAAAGGAGAGGAGAAAGGAGAGGAGACGAGGAGAGGAGAGGAGGAGAGGAGACAAGGAGAGGAGAGGAGAGGAGAGGAGGAGGTTATAAGTTGTAGTAACATGAATTGGACATGGCATTTTCAGCTAAAGGTTGGTTAACAGCTAAGTTTAGACAAGTAGAACAACTTCGGTGAATGTTAGGGAAAGGCTTTGGTCCTGGTCACATAAGAAAAACCTGAGCTAAAAATTTCAATTTGACTCACGGTAGAAATTTCCACCATAGAAACTAGGAAATTGAACCCCGGTCAAGGCAAACCCATCCGCCCGTCCACCGCCCCGACCACAACACCCGTACTTCACTGCTTCAGTGGAGAATCTGGATGAGGAAACGGTCGGGGAGACGTGGGGCAACACGGGTTGTCGGAGAACTGGAGGAGAGAATTTAACTGTCAGTTTTAATATCTGTTGTTATAACTTTGGTATTCTATAGGGCTTAAAGGTTTACCGTTGCTATAGGCAACACCATCAGCTGCCCCCCCCCCCATCGGTCTCTTTCGGGGGCCATGGAGATTTCTTGGTGGTTCCGGACTCTTGAACGGAAGTGTAGCCTACTTGTACCTGTATCTCCATTTTATTGCTTTCTTGTGTTTTGGCACACACTTTTATTTAAAGTTCCACCTGTTTTTAATTGTATCTCTGTTTGTTTGTTTGTTTATTTTTAGTTGTACCTGTTTATCTCTTGTATTACCTTATATTCCTATTTTTTATTTTAAAAAAATTCGGCACACACTTTTATGTAAAGTTCGAGCTGTTTTTAATTGTATCTCTGTTTGCTTGTGTGTTTTTAGTTGTACCTGTTTACCTCATATATTACCTTTTATTGTATGTAAAGCACTTTGTAAACATTGTTTTTAGAAAAGTGCTATACAAATAAAGTGATTATTATTATGTTGAAAGGCATAATGAAAATGAGTAGTGACGTAACCATCCAGATTTTAACTCACAAATATCAAAAAAAGTTAGAAATTATTAAGATTTTATTTGTAAACACATTACCAGATATTCTGTGTCCAACATCAGGACCAAGGATCCAGATTTCTCGGGGAGGGGCGAATCGGGGATAAGTCGGCGAAAAACTCCTGTAAGCGTAAGAGACAAAGTCCTTCAGCTGGACAACCGGGGTTAGAGACTGTAGCTGCGTGTCACATTATGAAAGGACATTTGACTTTGACCTTGACAAAACACACACAGCTGTTTGATGGACTTCCCACAAGCTGACGGACACCTGGCTTGTTGCAGGGATTGAACCTGCGACCTCTCTGTGATGGAAGTGATTCTGATTTGAACTAAAAGGTGATGGGAGACATTAGATGTTGCTGGCACTGAACCTGCGACCTTTTCATTACATGACGAACAGCCACGTCACCCTAACCCCCCCCCCCCCCCCCACCCTAACCCCCCACCCCCCACCCCCCCAACTCCCTCACCTCTATCTGACATTAAACTGCAGTGCACACGCTCCTATTCTGGAGTTTCTTCAGGCAGTTTTTTTTTGCTTATTTTGTTATTTTGGCCCTTGCGGGTATATGTATATATAGAAGCAATTTTTCTTTCACCAGGCTTGCATGTTAGGCCTTTATCTGTGTGGTTTTTTTTTTTTAGATAAAGCAGCACTCATAAATACAGGAGGGAGGCTCTTTTCCCAGATTTGTTTTGCTCCTCTAAGCATCCGCCATCAATAACGTGAGGTTTTCTGGGGCTATGGATAATTGTTGTAATTCATCATAATTTCTGGCGAGTAACATTAAGAAAGGCTGTTAGCAGGGGAAATCCCACTGAAAGTAGACTGATGTCTGTTGACAGTTTATTATAATGGCCTTATTCCAGTGGATTTAGCTGTGGATTAACCACAAAGGAAAAGTGTTTTAAGTACACAATAATACTGTGTCACTACAGCCAATTCCCTACTGTCTCATTTTTTAATCACAAATTTATCACATTCATTGCTAATTCAGTGCTAATATGCAAGAATCTTGTATCTTTTTTCATTATTTAGTCTCCATCTTTGTCCCTCAGCCTCATCACTGTGGTGTTTCTGCACTGCACTTCCCACAGATCACCTGTCAATCAAACCGTGTGGGCGGAGCTTGGATTTTCTGTTCATGCAGTTTGAGTTTCTCTTTTCTCTGTCTGTTCAGCCATGGTTGCTATCGTTGCTCATGCTAACTACCCCGTTCTTCTTCTTCTGTTTATTCCAAACAACCTGGAAAATGTAAAACGCATCACTTCCTGTGTGGCAGAGGATTTTTTCCCAGGAAAGAGCTACCAGACAAAAAAACACAGAATTGTGATTCATTAGCATTCACCTCTTTTCTTCGTCCTTCTCTTTTTCTCCCTCTTTTTCTTGCTTCTTTCTACTTCTTAGCATTCTTCTTTGTTTCTCATTCCGCTTCTTTTAATTATTATTAGCATTCTTTTCAGCATTGCACAACCTGTTCAAAGGAGAAAAAGGCGGAGAGAAAGAGAGAGAGAGAAGGGGTGGGAATTGATGAGCACATTCTCAATAAAGATATTCATTGTCTTTTAATTTGACCATGTTCACGACAAAAATAATCAAAATAAAATACAAGTATTCAATCTTTCCCCTGGAATTGTATTCTTGTCAGGATGGAAAAGCCTCTGAAACTTAATTTAAAATCATGGGAAACTAAAACTCTCCACTGAATTCTAGAATGATACTACTACTAGTATCTATTATAATAATACAACATATTCATGCAAAGTGGTGTGGAATTCAGTCAAAATGTGTCATTAGAATCAATTCAGGTTAAGGGAATCCCATAGACCAATGGTTCTCAACGTGGGGTCCGGGGACCACCAGGGGTCCTTGAGGAGGTTCCAGGGGGTCCCCAGCAAATTGATGAATTGTTAAACTTCACCATTATTTCATTTACAAGAAGTTAACACAGTTAGAGAATGTAGAAGAATGACTGTTTTGATCATAGTTTCACTGTTATCTCTCTACCTACAATACAGATAGCCATGGAATTCTGGACAAAATCATATCTAACAAAAAAAATATTTTCAGATTTGGGTTCAAGAGACAAAATCTCATCAAATGGGGGTCCATGGCCCTAATGTGGACTAAATTAGGGGTCCTTGATATGAAAAAGGTTGAGAATCACTGCCATAGACAAACCAGTGTAGTATTGATCATAGTATATAATCCGTATATAGTATAGTATTTCACATAAACTGCATCATATCCATCCATATCCGATTTTGAATAGAAATAGCAAGCTGAATTCTGGCGCTCCACAAGTCGGGAAGGAAGACAGAAGCTTTCCTCTCTCGCTCAGAGAGTTTTCTTCAAGGTGATTCTTCTCGTCCTTCTCTTCCTCTTGGATGCCGCTTTGAGACAAAAGGTGAAATGTGACGTCCTCCAAGTAGAAGAAAAGGGGGAAAAAAGAAGAAAAACAGTAGCACATCACCTTCCCATCATGCTCTGCTGCCTCCGTGGTGCCGTGACCCGCCCCTCAATCATCACCTCTTCCTCCTGACGCAGACCAGCTGTTCTCTCTCTCTCTCTCTCGCCTTGTCTTACCTTGTTGCTCTAGCTGTCTCTCTCTCATCCTCTCACCTCTCACCTCTCTCTCCTTCCCTCTATCTCTTGATCTCTCTCTTTCTGTACTCAAAGGAAGGGTTGGGGAGATAGGAGAAGGGATGAAATCAAAGGAAAGGAAAAGAAAAGAAAAATAAGGAAAGGTAAGTGTAGGAAAGCAAAGGAAATTAAAGGATGAAAAGGAAAGGATAGGACAGAAAACAACAGGAAAGATACAGGAGGGAAAGGAAAGGAAAATATAAGAAAGTGAAGGAAAAGAAAGGACAGCAAGAAGAAAGGAAAGGAAAAGGACATGAAAGGAAAGAAAGGAATAGAAAGGACAGGACAGAAAAGAGAAAGAAATAAAAAAGCAAAAGGAAAGGGAAGGACAGTGACAGTTCGTTCATTTATGTTAAATCTGATAAAACATCGCTCTTTTCCGGGTAAAATCCACTAGCACACAGGAAGTGATGCGCGTTACGTTTCCGGGTTGTTTGGAATAAACAGAAGAAGAAGAACTGGGTAGTTAGCATGAGCAGCGATAGCCACCATGGCTGAACAGACAAAGAGACGAGAAACTCAAACTGCATCGACAGAAAATCCAAGCTCCGCCCCCACATTCTTTGATTGACAGGTGATCTCTGGGAAGTGCAGTGCAGAAACACCACAGTGATGAGGCTGAGGGACAAAGATGGAGACTGAATAAATAAAAAACAGATCTCACAGATTAGAGAAAGTGATAACAGACTGCGTAGTTTGTATTTTATATGATGTTCAGCAATGAACAGGTAATGTGTTTTTCCACAGTGGTATAGAGTTTTGGAATGGAGCTCTTTAAGTGTCCTGCAGTGTGTGTGTGTGTGTGTGTGTGTGTGTGTGTGTCCAACATCATAAAAAGGGCAGTATGACCCTATCAACAGTGAGGCTCCGGCTTCCCAATTTTGATCTATAGGCCAATGAATCAGGAGAGATGAACAGTTCTATTGGTTTTCTCATCAATACTTTTCCTCACTACACTGGTGTCTTTTCATCCAGAAAATGCTCCATTACTACAAACAGCCTTTTGACCTCTACTGGCACGGCACTGACAGACAATCACTAACACACACACACACACACACACACACATTGTGAAGTAAATCTGTACATGTAAGCAATCCCTTACTCTTTCCCATACTTCCCACTCTTGAAATTGTTGAAATCAATCAGCCGCATGTTTATCCATGAATGAACTCATCAATTCCAATCCAACTGAGGAATTGGAATTGGATTTGGAATTCCAGGAAGTTGAATTTAATTCAACAAAATTATTTTTTTCTTTCCACGTCTGAGATCACATGTAGTGTTATTCATTCAATTCATTCATTCAAACCTCGTCAATGTCGAGTTACAGAAAAGTTAAAAATAAATAGGACAAGACATAGATGAGAATAAAGAAAATCAGTTAAAACAGTTACACATTGAGGCAGGGAGGTTTGTGATCATGGTTTTAAATTGTCCATAGGTTAGTAGAGTATTGATTTTTAGCGTGTGTTGAAGATCATTCCAAGAATTAGGGGCACTAAAAGAAAAGCCTGACTTTCCAAATTTAGACCGTGCTCGGGGGACCTTAAGCATAAGAAAGTCCAGTTCCAATCCAGCATCACTGAGATGTAAGGTGGTAGCTTTCCAACAAAGGCTTTATATATAAACAAATACCAATGTTTATTATGCCTCTCTGAAGACCAACCCACTTTATCATACAGGATACAATGGTGAGTACCGTAGCTATCACCAGTAATAAATCTGAGAGCAGAATGATCGATCGTGTCTAGGGGTTTAAGAGTGGAAGGAGCAACATTTCTATAAATTACATCCCCATAATCCAACACTGATAGGAAAACTGCTTCAACAATCCTCTTATACTGTATATTCCGCTTATATAGTTATAAATTATCAATACTGAATATCATAAAATGTTAGCGGGATCTTTCTGGTGGTATTTGCAATCATAATCCATACATTATGATCACACGTATTTGATGTGTTGCACTGATTTATAATGTTCAGCGAGTCGAGACAAACTCTTAGAAGTGGAATTTCATGGAATTTAATGGCTGTAAGGAAACAGAATGTGAATTGAATTGGAATGACAGCAAACAGAACTGAATTACACCCACCCACACACACACACACACACACACACCCACACACACACAGTATGTACGCAACCATTTACATACATCTATATTTCACAAATATACACACATCTCACTTCCCTCTTTAAAGATGCTATCTCAGGCAGTGTGTTGGAGGGGGGGGGGGTGGATGGGTAGGGGAGGGGGATGGGGATGGGGGGGGGGGGTGTAGCAGTGACTCTGGTACCCTTCGGCTTTAAGATAGGCAGTTCGATGAAGCACGGAGGATCAAGGCTTCACCAGAGGGCTTAGACACTCGGCTGAAAAATTAATGACCATGCACAGAGATCTACATCATGTAAACACTACAAATAAGATGTCTCTATCAGCCCAGAGCAGGAACATGGCTGCTTAACCGGCTTGTTTCCATGTGCGGTCGGTCCTGTACGAAGGCAGCCAAGCTGAATTATGCAGTAGAGCGGCCTCAGTAAAGAACATGTGCTGCTTATTTCTGCTGTTGCTCTTAATGTAAATTTCATGTGAAAATAAAACCCTGAAAATGCACGTGCTTCTGAGTACAACACACACACACACACACACCCACACACAAAGACCCACACACCGATGCACACGCGCATATTTATAGATGCAGAGGCATACACACACGCTTATGCACACTCTCTCTCTCTCTCTCTCTCTCTTTCTCTGTCTCTCACACACACACACACACGCAAACAGACAGATGCATACACAAGCTCACACATGCACACAGATAGCGCTGGGGAAGCTACTTTGAAAGTCTAATTTTACATTACCACACACTGAGAAGAAGCTGAACTGCAGCACAGCTTCCCTCAAGAGAAATACAGTTTTGTTAAGTAAAGTTACTTAGAAAAAAGTATTTCAGACTACAACTACTGTAAAAAAAAAATGATCTTAATGTCAATGCAATGTCAAATAATGCAAAAAGAAATACCAGTGATTAGGGAGTGAAGTGAGCTTACTGCAGTGGGGTGGGCGGGACAAGGTGCGAGTGTGTGTGTGTGTGTGTGTGTGTGTGTGTGTGTGTGTGTGTGAGTGTGAGTGTGAGTGTGTGTGGGGGTGGAGGGGTCAAGACATCAGAGGTAATTAAAAGTAAAAAAAAAGAAAAGAAAATAAGTAAAAAAAAAAAAAATGCAATTCCCTTCTTCTCTTTTTACAGCCAAAAATTGTTAGTAGCTGCAGCAGTTAAAGCTGCACTTGGCACATTTTGCACGTACACTTATTTTCCCACCAGTCACCATACCTGACATCCACATACTAATAATAAACTGAGCAAATAGGGCAAATAGTCTGCATCTCAATTAGGGGTGAAAGGTCGTTCTTCTCTGTTGCACCCCCACTTCATCATGTGAGACGTTAAGACGGATGTATTTTGACATTAAAATCCTGCATTGTTAGAGCCATTTATACAACAGAAACATAGTTGTAAATAATTTAGATTTGCTGTATTTGATAAGCAGTTCCACAGTCTCATTGCAGTATGCTTAATTAGGACCAATAATGACCACAGCCAGCCCTGGCTTCTGATTGGTTAAAATGTATAACATGCTGCATGTGCTTGTTAGATAGTTTAGTTGAAGCTATGGAGCCCTGAGAGCGCACTAGTCTTTGCCCGTGTTTGCCGTGTACGTGCTTATTGTTCTTTCCGTGCTTACCATACTTATCATGCTCGTGTAGTATGTTTTTATTTTGTACTTAAAGAAGAAAGTCGTTCAGTAAACGGTTAAAAGTTTTATTGAAGCATGCATCAACTACATGCTTGGACTCTACAGCTTAAGCGGGCATTTTCAAGAAATAGACGGAGCCTCACTAACATGCATCGTTCAGCTTCAACTACAAAAAACAAAAACGGAATCAGCTACTAAAAAACATAAAGCAAATTTGAATTTAGTGGAACTACCGCCGAACTACAGCAACATGTAGTTAAACTAGCGGTTCAATCACCTGTACATGTTGGGAAACTACTTCCCAACTCTATACACAGGCACACACCCTCACGTATGGCACAGATGCACACACACACACACACACACACACACACACACACACACACACACCTCCCTGTACAGTGCACTACAGTATGCCTGTGTGCCCTCATCACCATAACGCCGTCCTCATCCCGTCTGCCAGCAGCCTCCGGAGAGCAGCTCGCTCTGTCTGCTCTTGTTTTATACATAACCAGCAGGCTAATCTAATTACTCTGTGATGGAGAGCAGTCAATTTCACAGTCAGCCAGACACTCCTGCTGCCTAAAAATTGGGGCCACCCAAGTTTGATATATGAGGCAATAACCTGTAATGTAATGAAGTCACCTTCAGACCAGGACCCCTGTCATTGAAATAATAATGAATTATAACAAGTATAATAGTATTTGGGTTTGACACGGTGAGTCTCTCTCTCGCTGTCTCTCTGTCTCTTTTGCACTCTGTCTTCCCTTCTCTCTCTCTCTTTCTCTCTCTCTCTCTAGGTATCGCTCTCTCTCCGGGTTGAAATAGCGCTTTCTCTTTTTTTTTTCCTAACACGAGTTACAATATTGGGGTGATGGGAAAGTTCACGGGCGAGCCTGTCGGGTTGGCAGTTTGATTGCGGGCCTTAAATGAGAGACATATGCAGGGGTGCAGGAGTCAAACAGCACCCAGCCTCACAGTTCAAACTCATTTACTTAAGCAAGGTGGAGGAGCATAAAAATAAAATCTGGGTCTTGTCATTGTAATAGAAACATCATATTTAAAAAGGAGTTCAGTTCCTTTATGTCTTGGTAAAGTGGATGCTCATGAGAGGGAGAGCCGGTTAAAACACACATGGTCGAACTGAAATACTGTCCAGCTCATGAAATAACTGACTTTTATTTTGGTTCGTCTGTATACCCAGTGCAAAATACTTTTACATATCCAGAACAGCACACACAAAAGAAAGTAATAATTTCTTTTGCTATTTTCTCCTTCATTTTTTTTTACTCGAGTTTAACATTTACAGCTACTCACTAATTATGCCTTGGATATATAATTGGATATGTAATTTTTCAGGCACTATAAACTATTTCTAAGTCTCTTAACTGGCATTTCCCTGCTCTCTGCATTTCACATTATGAGAAATCAGCTTCCCTTGTGAAAAAAGATAAATGCCCATTTGCAAGACAGGAAATTACTGTAATAGTGTAATAGCCAGGGAGAAAAATCACCACCGGACGCCAAACAAACGTTAGTAAATTTTTCGCTTTGTCTGATAAATGTCAACTCCATGGCATTTTAAACAGCAAACGTCATCTAAGGACATTTGAGGACAGCTCTTCTTTGTGGGATAACAACCCAGTGGGACAAACGCTGATTCACAGCCACATTATGCAACGTCCCGTCGGAGCACTTGTGCCTGTAGTGTTATTTGAAAACCTTGAAACTCCACTTCTGGGGCCAGGTGTAAGAAAACTCTGCAGATTCAAGACTAAAAGAAGTCTGTGTTTGCACAAAATTGGAAACATGCACACACAGTCTTTTTTTTTGTCAGATTTATAAAATACTGCTTACGTGGGCTTCACACATTTACACTGTTCTGTAAGACTCAATCATTATGAAACTGTGTGAACATGCACAAGCCTAATGCTATCTATTTAACTGCTATATATTGTGGGTCATAGTAGCCTATTGATTGTTAACACATGTACTGTAGGTCTAATTTATCATCCCATATTTGTGTTTTTCTTATTCCACATTGCTGTATGATTTGCTTATAAAATGTAAATGTATTTACTGTCACTAGAATTAAAATTAGGTTTGTACAAATTCCATCCATCCATCTGTCAAACATGATATATCCAACTTTGATGAAACTTGGAGAGATGATGCAGCTTTGCACTTTGTTTCAGCATTTAAAAATTACACTGATTGGCCTGATGGTGGCGCTATAATTAAAGATCAAAATGTATAACTTTGATAAGCCCTAACTCCTACACTATAAGGCCAATTGACATGAATCTCATTACATACAACCAGCTGCCCTTATAAATCATAATTATAGATCAGAACGCTTAGGGCAAAAACCTTTACTCTGTTTACCAATCAGTGAAATATTGCCAATGCTGAAACACATTGGCAAGATGTATCGTTATCAAAAGTTCCTTCCAAATCAAACCAGTTGCGTCTGAGATATTATCTGACAAACTAATGAACAGCCCTATGATCCATAACTGCAATTTTCCAAATGCTGCAACGCAGTGGGACTTATCTTTCCTCCAAGTTTAGTCAAAACTGAATTAGCAGCGTCTGCAATATCACATATGACAGACAACAACACAGATGATGTAACGGCCCCCAGAAACCAATCACTGTAATTTAAAAAAATGCACAGACGCCGTGGTGAGATGCATCATTCACAAGTTCAGTCAAAATTTAATGAGTGGTGTCTGAGATGTGTCAGCGCACAAAGGCAATACTCTGTACTGAACAAGCATTGGGCGACATCATTTTAAATGATTAGCCCAAACACTGATTGCATCATGCGTGGGGGACATCGTGTTTTACTGCTGCCTTGTTCCCATTTGAACTGAAAGTTTACTCTTCCATGCTGAGAAAGTTTCACATGAAACCTCATGAAACCCATCTAAAGTGCTGCTGAACTTCAGTAGCAGCCTGAGTTGTGTGTCCCGGTCTTGTTAAAACCCCAAAATCTGTGATTTTCTGTTATCTGTTGCTCCGTTGCTTCTTGCTGAGAGGCGATTGGAGAATTGCGGGTTTTTCACACTTTTCATACTAGCACATAAACAAACGTGAACAAAGCAGATTCTAACAATATAGTGCGTCTAGTGCTGTCTTGCTAAATGTCCCAAAAATGAATTACAAAAAGTTTGGTGAAGCAGCTTTCTGTTCTTATGCACCGATGGTTTGGAACAAACTCCCATTACAAATAAGACAAGCAACTTCTGTTGATACTCAAAACCCATTTTTATGATCTTGCTTTTAATTAATACCATCTTTTTATTTTAACACCATTGTTATTAATTCATACTTCTTTTATTTCTTGAACTTGTTTTATATTTCTTATACTTGTTTTATGCTTTTTATATCTAGGATTGTTCTTTATTATTTTTAATTTATTTTATTATTATACCTGTTTTATGCTTTTTGTATCTTAAGATTGTTTTTATCTTTATATATTGATTTTTATTGCTTCTCTTGTAAAGCACTTTGAGCTGCATTTTATGATATTAAAGGTGCTATATAAATAAAGTTTATTATTATTATATTATTATAAAAAACGACTCATGTTGCTCAATTGTGTTTAAGTGAATCACTTTCTTTATGTTTATTGAACCTTTCAGTTTGAACAAGTGTAACACCCAAATCTTAATTCCATGGAATGATGAAAATAATGTTTACCAATGATTGTAAATAGCCAAAATAAATTATTGTCAGAATCTGCTTTTGTTTGAGTTTATGTGCTAGAAGTGTGATTTTAAGAGTTAAGTTCCTCCATACAATGGCAGTGAATGGAGAGAAAGAAAACCACAAATCTCAAGAGAATCACAGCTTTTGGGGTTTTATCATGGAGGAAGCTACCCAACCCAAGCTACTACCGAACTTCAACATCACTTTAAAACCATATCATTTAAAAAACAAGCAGGTATTGGTGAGTGAAGAAACTCCTTATTCCTACATGAAGAGAAGAAATTGCTAACGGCATTTGTGGGTAACATGGCCGTCGACCGGTTTTCATCCTGCGGCGGTGATGCCTCTCCGCAAGGTCACCGCTTTATTCAGTTTGGACACATGGAACAGCAGCACTGTGGGTTTCCACAGCCCTGCAGCACAGAGGAGGATGAAGCTGTGGTGGAGCAGCCGCTTGACAGGTGTGTGTGTGTGTGTGTGTGTGTGTATGTGTGTGTGTGTGTGTGAGTGAGTGAGCGTATTCTCTGAAAACTAAAGGGCCTTCAAAGGGACCTTTAGGTGTCCTGTGCACTTGTGCGCGTATATGCCCGCTCTCATGCATGTATGTATGCGACGTCACATCGGTTATGCCATTCGGTGAACCCTTTTATCCAAAGTGCCTCCCTAGAGTTTCATGACTGCATTCATTTTTAGCATGGATGGTCCCAGAAGAGGTGAAACCCCTGGAACCTGGGCAGCTGTGTGCATTTTTACATGAGTGTATGCACTGCATATATGTGTGTGTGTGTGTGTGTGTGTGGACGCCTGTAGCAGCTACTGACAGCTGAGTGTGTGTGTGTTCCTGTACTTCTATCTTTGAGTTTTAAACCTTCAGAGGGAGGACATTTTTGTGAAGTGAGGTCATTTTGGCCGCTCCTCACTTCTTCAAAAAGCCGTTTTAGGGTTAGGACTTGGTTTTAGTGTTAAGGTAAAAAATTAGGATTAGTTTAAGGTAAGAGTTAAAGTGCTGTTGAACTTTGGTAGTACCTTGGGTTGTGTATCTTCCTCCATGGCAAAACCCCCAAAATCTGTGATTCTCTGTTATCTGTTGCTCCGGTAGAGGAGATTTGTGTTTTTTTCTCTTTCCATTCACTGGCATTGTATGGAGGAACAGTCTGAAAATCACACTTCTAGCACATAAAGGAACGCCAACAAAGCAGATTCTGAAATCTATATGAAAAAAACTAGTCATGTTTCTGAATTGTTTTTAAGTGAATCTCTTTCTTTATGTTCATTAAACATTTCAATTTGAACAAGTGTAACACCAAAATCCGGTCGGAGGAAACTTATGCCGATGGAACGAAGAAAATACTATGTTTAGCAATTATTGTAAATAGGCGAAAAAAAGTGAGAGACTTGTTTTTTATATATTGACAGAATCTGCTTTGTCAAAGTATTTTCACAATCCAAGGTACTAGCGAACTTCTACATCACTTTAAGGTTAAGCATGTAGTGCAGAGGATTAAGGTTAGGGTTAGGAAATTGGGAATGAATGGAGTCAATGGATGGTCCTCATGAAGTAGAAGTACAAGAGAGAGAGAGAGAGTGTGTGTGTGTGTGTGTGTGTGTAGGTGTGTGTGTGTGTGTGTAACATGATTTCATAAAAAGTCATGAAATGAGCTAGCCTGATATTCAGACTGAATGGTCATTTAGTTTCCACTCCATTATTCAGTCTGACATTGCTTCCATGTTAGCCATTTTCTGTGCAGGGGGGTGTTGATTTTCCCCAAGTGACTGACGTATCCGGCCACTCTGAAGTTATTTTCAGTGACACTGATGCCGGGCGTATTTACTAACTTTACGGACGTTTAGGGACGTTTGCTGTTGGTTACCAGCACTCAATCAATGCGATCAGAAAAATTATATATCCCTAACACATATTCACACACCCACACACACACACACACACACTCACAGGGAAACATAGAGGTTCTATAAGACCCTGAATCTCTTGACCAAATCTAAAGAGTGGGCGGGTCGCGATTCAGGAGTCTGGAACCAGACTAGAAATGAGCATGAACTCTGAAACACAGATTTACATGCTGTGGGAACAAATTATGTGAAAATTACGTTCCTCCACCACAAACTGGATTCTGTGACAATAACACGGATTGAACAAATCATTTTCAGCTAAAGGTTCACTAACTGTTAAGTTTAGGCAACCAAAACAACTTGGTTTAGGTTAGAGAAAGGCTTTAGTCTTGGTTAAATGAAAGAAAAACTTTAGCTAAAAATTTCAGTCACAGAAGAAAGTTCCTTCGTACAAGCTGGGAATTCACCGGCATGGAGTGTGAGTGTGAATGTGTTGCTGATAAAGAACGTGACAATCAGTTGACTTTCCCTGGATAAATAAAGGTGGAAAAAATTATTTGTGGTGCACCCTTGGCAGTGTGTGTGTGTGTGTGTGTGTGTGTGTGTGTGTGTGTACTGACAGGTGTTATATACGAGCCGTGTGAACAGGCTGTTCGGCTGCCTCTCGGACAGCCAGTCAGCTCCCGGCCGGCTTGTCGGGGCGAATGAGGGATCGCTCTTTCAAAAGTGCGAGTGTTGGCCTCGACTCTGCTCTCTGCCGCCCCTGATCCACCTTCATCTGCCCCGCAGTTCACACCGGGAATAGAAGCTGGGAAGTGTGTATGTGTTGGAGCATGATGTGTCTAATGTGTGTGTGTGTGTGTGTGTGTGTGTGTGGTGAGCTGCAGTGTGTGTATCAGAGTGAGAAATTAACTTTTCTTTCTCAGAGGGCATTTTTTGGCCCCTTGATCTGATTTTTTTAGGGATTTTTTTATTTTTTTATTATTGAACTATGAAATAATACATTTGCATTGCATATTGGCACAAATAAACACTCAATTTGCACCACTATGGTTTGTTTTATTTTAAATCAAATATACCAAATGTCCCACACTTCTTTCCCACTGCTGGAAACTGGCGGCAGGCCTTCCAAAACAGGCTGGGGTTGTTTTCCCCCCCTCTGTCCCCAACCAGTCCATCTTTCAACCCTTGATTATTGAGGTTTTTTTTATTACCATATTGGTTGTTTTATTTTTTGGGTCGGTATTTTCTTCTAATGTGCGGTGCCAACATTTTCTACCGCTGCAGGCTGTGAACTTGGTTGTTTTCTGATTAAAAAAAAAACTGCTCCATTTTTCTCTCCCACAACGCAGCGGAGAGAATCGCCTAGTCACACAGGCTCCCACGAATCACCTACGGTGGCCCACGGGGGACAGCAGTCACATTCACGCATGAATTTTTGACAACTCAATGAAAACAATGTGAGCAGAGGGAAATGCCAAAAAAAAACAGGGATGCTCCAAATACTCAAGACCAACTCAAATTTAATTTCACAGGCGTTTTATGAACTTTCATGGCCTCGTTAACTTTTGACCTTGTTGTTGAAGGGAGTGTGTGTGTGTGTGTGTGTGTGTGTGTTTGTATATCTGTTTGTATATGTGTTTGATCTCATTCTAGTCCTTTTGTTTTTCATCGCTCTCAACAAATCAACACAACCTCACACTTCTCTGTCAGTGGCTGCAGTTGCTCGTTCTCTGTCAAGACCTTTGAGACTTTGCTCTTGTGATGAAGGGCTATAGAAATACACTTCACTTGACTTGGTGTGGCAACACACCACTTCCCATCCCATGTTTTAAATATGAGTTAAAGCAGAAACCAGCTCAATGTTTGTTTTTGTTTTTTAGGCATGTACATGATCAGCTTTGCTGAAGGACAGTTGGCCATATTTATCATATAAGTATTCCCTGTATAGTGACACTATTTATTCATATTCATATTTGGTACTGTGGTCAAACACTATATACACCTTACTACTGAGCCCTTGTAAAAAGCCTCACTTATCCTACTATAAAATGAGGAAAACTCTGTCCGACTGTCTGTCTGTCTGCACCATTTTGCTCCTCAATGGGTTGGCCAATCAATCTGAAACTGCACATGGGCATTGAGCATTGGCATAGGAAGGGACTGACGACCCTGATTTTTCCATTTTCCCAAATTTACGCTGTTTATGCGCATTTTTGGAAAGTCTGCGCGGAGTTGTGGCGCACGCATCCCCGGGTATGGACTATTGTATTGTATATACTGTATATATTTTCAGGAATCTCTTCTTTCTTTACTTCTTATATTTAAAATCAACTTGTAAAGCTTGATTGCTGCTTGTTTGTCTAAATGTATGTTGCACTTAACCAACTTCACCAAGTCAAATTCTTAGTATGTGAAAATGTACCTGGTGAAAATAAATCTGATTCTGATTCTGACAGGACACTTGATGGGGGGATTGAACATGTGACCTTCTGGTTACAGCATGAGATGGTCACTCTAACCACGAGGCCACTTCACCTTCCTGCCTACGATTCAGTAAAGAAGGATCTGCAGTGTTAAAGGGTAACTTCGGTATTTTTCAACCTGGACCCTATTTTCCCAACTGCGGGTGTCTAAGTAACTAATGGGGACAACAATTTTTGAAATTGGTCCAGTATTGAGCGAGATCGCTTCAGCCGGCAGCCGCGAAACAGGCTGCAATGTAATCCGACGGGGCAAATGCGCACCGTCAATGTACGTCCACTAAAAGTGCTTGTTTTTGCCACTGACTGGCTCAGATTGTTATTATAAGTGTCTGACACAGTATGGAAAGGACCCTATACAGAAATGAAACGTACTTCCTTACCTTTAGCTTGATCCCGTCTGTGTGTAACCAAGTCTCGCCCAAGTCCCGCGAGAGCTTAGTTGTTGCAGGAAGTCACCTGTGGAAATGTGAGTGAGAGTTGGAGAGAGGAGTGCCACCGGGAGGAGTTTGTTGTGTTGGAGTACAGAGATCGTAGCTTAGCGTTATCTAAAAGATCTAAATAAAAAAAAAACAAAAAAACAATGGTTCGTGTTTGCGCATTTCCGAATTGTGCCAACAAAATGTCGCGCAACACTTCGCGCAGCTTTCACAGACTGCCTTTGTTGGATAGTGACCCGCTGGAGTTGTGGCTAGTTGTGCTACAAATGGATGCCAACACTCCTGTCCATACGCTGCGCCTTGCAGACCATCGGGTCTGCAGTGACCATTTTGACCGAGATGACTACAGCCAGCCAAAGAGGAGACGAAATCCTATCCCAAAGCACTTTTTCCTAAAGAAAAATGCTGTCCCAAGAGTGGAGAGACCTGCTGCAGACAGAGTGGAGGTAAAGTTATTAGCTAAAGTTATTGTGTTGTCCTGGCATCAGTACACACGGCAAAAACAATCACGAAACTAGAAAGCCACTCGGAGAGCGCAGACCTCCGCCAAGGTTCATGCTATTATCGTTTGTTCGTGAGTCGGATCCAGATCCGCTCCAAAATTTAATGGGCTCTTCCTTGGCCCATGCTACACCCTTCCACCAAGTTTCATGAAAATCGGGCCAGTATTTTTTCCGTAATCCTGCTGACAGACAAACAAACAAACGGCACCGATAACATAACCTCCTTGGCGGAGCTAGCCAGTAGTATGTGTAAAATAGCCTATCAACTGAGTCATGATTGATTATAAAATATGTATATAGATTCATTTCCCCTTTTCAGCAGTTGACATTCATAATAATACAATAAGTGATATCAACAAGCTGAAATTATCTGTGTAATATTGTTGCCAAAGTGTGTGTGCGTGGTGTAAAAATGTCATATTTATGCTTATCTATTATACGACCTATACGACTACTTTTATGCCTACATTTGTATATCCTATACATTAGCAGATAGGCTATCATAGAGATACTTACTGGCAATGAATGATGATGGTAGCTCTTCAATGAGTAGGAGCTCTTCATCTGTATACTCTGGCTCAAATAAATACGGGCCGCCATCGAATTCAAAGGCCTCTTCCACGTTGTCGAAATCAGGTAAATATTCAGCCATGACTTAGAAAATCTTTTAGATAACACTGAGCTACGATCTCTGTACTCCAACACAACAAACTCCTCCCGGTGGCACTCCTCTCTCCAACTCTCACTCACGTTTCCACAGCTGACTTCCTGCAACAACTAAGCTCTCGCGGGACTTGGGCGAGACTTGGTTACACAGACGGGATCAAGCTAAAGGTAAGGAAGTACGTTTCATTTCTGTATAGGGTCCTTTCCATATTGTGTCAGACACTTATAATAACAATCTGAGCCAGTCAGTGGCAAAAACAAGCACTTTTAGTGGACGTACATTGACGGTGCGCATTTGCCCCGTCGGATTACATTGCAGCCTGTTTCGCGGCTGCCGGCTGAAGCGATCTCACTCAATACTGGACCAATTTCAAAAATTGTTGTCCCCATTAGTTTCTTAGACACCCGCAGTTGGGAAAATAGGGTCCAGGTTGAAAAATACCGAAGTTACCCTTTAATGTAGGATGGATATAGGGTGAACGCATTAACGGGTACGTCTGTAATGGCTCCAGATACTGGTGTATTGTCACTGCAGATCAATGATTTTTTTCTGGCTGGACTGACACTCCACATACCCTATTAACTCTAACAGCTAATGGCTCCTGTCCTGTATTTATTTGAAAGAGATCATGGAGCCCATTAGCGTCATGCCAAACTGTCTGAACACAAAACGCATGAACAGGGGAATAAAAGGAGCCACTTAACAAGCCTTTTTTTACAGATGACGCCAATAGCAGAAGTGTTCCCAACACAATGGTAAGTGTGTGTGTGTGTGTGTGTGTGTGTGTTAGTCTGTAATATGCCCTCCCCCAGTTGTATGTACATACAGTATGGACAGTATGTACTAATGTTACTCCAGTTGCACCGAGGAAGTAACTAATTACATTTACTGTCACTGAGTAGCTTTTTTGTGTATACTTGTACTTTTTTGAGTATTTTTTTAAAGTCGGTAATTTTACTTGTACTTGTAAGTTTTTACTGAAGTATCCATCCATTACAGAGGACAGATTTTGTGTCTCTCCCTCAGCAACAGAAACTGGGCCGATGTAAACTGACAAACTGTGGAGCCCAGAAGAGAAGAGGAATCTGACTTTACTTTGTTTCCGTGCTTTATTTTGTCATCTCTAATGTTTCCAGTTAATAGAATATAGTCTGAACTCTGTCCTCTCTCCTTTTAGAATCACATGGAAAAGATCACAGCTGACAACATTCTCTTTTCTAAAAAGTCACTCAGGAACTTTTACTCTGAGGACATTTTAAATCAGACACTTTTTACTTTTACTTCAGTAGATCTTTACACCAGTACTTCTACTTCTACTTAAGCAAAGTAACAGCACTTCTACTTAAGTAAGACACTGTAACACTCATTTTGAAAAAATATCTAATTGCGATTATTTTGACTGATATTGCAATTGCGATATTAGAGGGAATGATCATTTTTACATCATCATTCTCATTTTCATTGAAAAACGTATTAAAATGATTATGGTGTGATTTTTGCGGGGATCTGTACCAAACAAAGATGTTTTCTTAAGTCTGTAGAATATGATGTGTAGGCCAGGACATCTCTGCAGCACGACAATAACAAATATTGCGCCTCCTGTGATTTGAAAATTGCAGTAGGCCATATTGCAATTTCGATAAAAATTTTGATTAATTGTTCAGCCCTACTTTCCACCACTGGTTGTTCCTGTACCATCTGTGCCAGTACATATTTATGTCACTATGTCATTTGCCAATGTCAAGACAAAAATCCAGCATTTACTGTACTTGTGGCGGATAAAGTGACTCTGATGCTAATCCTAAGTGGTCAGATGTTTTGCAGTGTAGGATGAGAGAGTGTTTTTTTTTTTTTTTTAAGGTGTAATGCGTGCTGTTTGGGGTCAGCTGAAAGAGCCGAGGAACACGCTGAGACGACGGGACGCCATCAGAGCAGCACATTGAGATGCTGCGGGTCCCGCACTCTGTCCGGCTCAACACACACTCGCTAGCTCGCTTACACACAACCAGTCAAAATGTGAATAGCTCGCTTGCTTACACAACACACACAAAGTCACCGCACACACTACATTTTTAGTGAAAAGGGAAAACCTGCCACAGTGAGACACATACCTGTACAGACTGGAGCCATACAAACATTTCTTGGGAGGCAGAGCTGCCCCGGAGGCAGGAAGAATCTCATTGGTTGAGTGAAACCTCAATGGGCGGAGTCAAAGAATAACGAGTAAATAAAGAGTAACGTTAGAGCTGAAGCCCAGTGAAAAAGGATTATTTCCTGGAGGAGACTTCCATTTCTTCCTGTGGGTGTCAGCTGATTGACTGGAAGCAGAAAGAGAGAGATGAAAATACTCGACTCAGCACAAATAAAGAGAAAACAGAAAGTTTGGCTTCATGTTTCCAGTGATGGATTCTCTCTCTCTCTCTGTGGAAGTTGTTTTTCATACTGGACAATAATGAATGGCAGCAAACGGCTTCTTCTGAAGGAGGAAAACAAGCCTGACATCTCTGACTATGCTGACTGTGTGCAGAGAAATGACAAACAAGGAAGAACGGAAAGGAGAGGGGAAGCTAGACCATTGCACAAACTTAAAAAAAAAAAAACACAGATATCATTTAATGATTTGTAAAAGCTGCTACAAGCTGTCTGTTTGCCGATAAGCGAGGCAACATTAAACTGCCATCAGTCGTTTACATTAAATTTTCTCCCAGAGAGACCTGCTCTAATCAGGGCCAATGGTTCAGTTTGTAGGGGTGCCAAGGGTTCACCAGTCATATGAAGTTGCAATGTACTACCAAAGAGAGGTATTGGTCACACACACACACACACACACACACACACACACACTCACACACACACACTCATCTTGTAGTTCAAAGCTGTTCAACAAAGCCTTTCTGTTATTATCCAAGCTGTTCTGTATTAAAACACGGTCGTTAAACTAATTTGGTTATTCAGCAGATAAATATAGGTAAATACTGCTAAATACTGCTATATGCCTTCCAGTTTTCTTCCAATTAATAATGCAGCATATTGATAAGCTTAAGAGGCAATTAGTGTGCAAATTTACTAGTATGTAGATGCAGAGCAGATGAAGCTGTGTTCACAAACAGCACATTATTCATATCTCAGCCTCAGCCACATTTTTAATATAGTGGAGCCAAGTTTCACCCTTAAAGTCTAACCTTTTTTCTCAGGACAGCAGGGAGACTGTCCCATAACCAGCGGGTCACTGTTCTACCGATACCAGCTGCCCAAAGTCACTGTTTTGTTGCAATATTCAATATCTTTAAATTTCACCTCTGCTATGGCCAAAAAAGTATTTAGTGTCTCCAGTAGAATGGAAAAGCCTCTGAAACAGCTTTTAAATCACCATAGGACACTAAAACTCTCTACTGAAACCTAGAGAAAAGCAGGGAAATTAAAGTTTCATTGCAGGTTTTACAGACTTTTTATGTTGCTGTGGTCAGGGAGGAATGGACAAAACCAACTAACCAATAGCCACTATTTAATAAAAGGCCAATATCAGCTCAAATATATCGGCCCCACTCTGCTGTTCATCCCGGTTCATCCCTGTTGAATGTCTTTGCTCCTTATGGGATTGCAACAGTCCAGAGGAAGAAGAAACTAACAACTGCCCAGTCACAAACCCACTTCTGTAAAGAAGTGGGTTTGTGACTGGGCAGTTGTTAGTTTCTTATTAGTCTGGGTTTCAATGGAGAGTTTTAGTGTTGCATGATGGTCTCAATGCTGTTTCAGAGGCTTTTCCACCTTCAAAGAATAAAATTCTGGGGGTAAACACTGAATAAATAAATTCTCAAATTGCTATCGGTAGCAAAAACATTGCTTTTGGCCTTCAAAAACCCATAATGGTCGAACTCTTCACACACATCTGTCTCATAGATCTGTGAAAAAACTAATTCCTAAAAGCATCCAGTCTAGACAACTCAAGAGTTTCTCATTTTTACTATTTCCTCTGTGACGCTCTGTCTCTTTCACTCCTGGCTGTCAGGTTAAAACCTTGTATCTGGAAATCCTCAACTTTGCAAGATGCCAGAAAAACAGACGTGTTTTCAGACTGATAGCCATGCATTTGAAAATGTTATCACAGGTTTTGAATGTGTTTCATGGTCAACTTGCTCACACCGTAAAGACTCAAGTAAGCTTTCAGTTAGAATGAAAACATAAGAACGACCAATATTGGAGATGCAAGGATTTTCTGGAGACGGGAGCGGTGAGTTCATGCCCACTTCAGGCCCGTCTGATTAACAGATGGGTTTGAAGTGAAGATGTACTTGAAGTGGATGAGTCTAGTGAAAGGCAGAACAAAGAGGCTGAAAGGAGAGACAGACAGAGGGAACAAGACAGCAGAGAGATGAGACAGAGCTATAGGGAGGGTTTTAGGTGATATAACACACTGATTCTCAACCTTTTTCATGTCAAGGACCCTAATTTAGTCCACATTAGAGCCACGGACCCCATTTGATGAG
>NW_027279954.1:0-47843 GCF_046629955.1 Centroberyx affinis
TAATTTTTCTCCCGATGGCCACTCCCGGGTTTTCACCCTTGCACTCCTTACCACTGGTCGCTTATACTGTTGGTGTTCTAGGATTTGAAACTTATTCTTCTGCTCATTGTAAGTCACTCAGGATAAGAGTGTCTAAATGCCAACTGCAAAATGTAAACTATAAAATGTATTCTGCAAATACTGTTTGACATTACTCTTTGGTCTGGTCATTACATCTGCAATTTTAAGTCATATTAGCCTACTTTCCACTGCTCACTGGATCCTATGCAGTTTGAAACTCCCGTCACTAACAGCCATCATCCTCCATCCAAAGCCATGCATTTTTAATTTGATGGCATTCTTGAGTGAAGTAACACTTGAATTTGTGCGCTCAATGCAGATAGGAGTTTTGCTTATTGAAATATCTTTTCAGGGCAAGACACCAGGGGAAAAGCAAGGTGAAGGTGTTTATTTCTGCCTAAAACAAGTTAAATAAAATTAACTATGCTATGTAGCCAGCAAACGTTAGCTAGCACACAAGTCATGACCAAAGAATATGTAGCTGGCGATGTCCAACTGATCTCTATGGCTGTGACCATACCAGCTAACGTTAGTAACTACTAGCTAACAGCTAACTTGTTTACATAGTCAGCAAACTATCCAGAAGTCAGTAGCATTGTTTTTTTCCTTAGACTGTCTTATAAGGCAAATTATGCCCTCCATATGTAGTTTCTATGGGCTATTTGAAACATTGTTCATGTTCCTATCTTCTCCCATGGACATCTTGAATTTTAGGCTGTTAACATAAATGCCATTTTGTCCAAAGTGCCCTTCAGTATCATGAGAGAATACATTTAAGCATGGGTGGCCCCAGTGGGAAACGAATCCTCAACTCTGGCAGTGTTCCTGCCATGCTCTTCATGCTCTATTGACCTATAGCCTACAGGACTTTTCTTCACCAGAAAAGGTGAAAAACCTTGACTGGGATTTCTCAATTTGCTGTTTTTACAAAGACAAGAGTGAGAACTAGTTTTTCTAAAAGATTTTATAAAAAATTTAGAGAGAGCCATAGTTGCTAAGGGTTGAGCGATCTAGGATAGGTTAGGATAGGGCCGAAAAGACCAGTACAAAATCTACATTTGTCCCAAAAAATGTTTTGCTAGCATTGTTAGCATTTCCCATTAAAAAAAAAAATCTCTGCTAGCCATAAGCTACCAGACCTAACACTCACATTTTGAGAAAAATCTTAATTTGTTCTTCAGCCTCCAAAGATTTTGTAGCTAGCATTGTCAACATTTTGAGGAAAATGCACTGCCTTCTTTTAAATAACTTATAAAGACACACTTTTATAGACTTTATTTCTTGTCATGTTTTTAATCTTGTGTTCTTTTCCTTTGTTTTCTATTACTTGTGTTTGTGTTTTGTGCCTTGTGTCTCTTGCTCTCTGTAAAATACTTTGTAAACTCTGAATTCTCTATAAATAACATTGTTGATTTTATTTATTTTATTTATTTTTTTGTCCTTCAACTTCCCAAAAATCGTCTTTTTGGCATTGCTAACACTTCCCATTCAAATCAGTGGGTACTGCTAGCCACAAGCTAGTTCGGTAGCCCTAGTTCTCTGAAACATTATTGTTCATATTTTTTGGCCAGGACAGTAAATGGTGGACATGAGGGCTGCTACATGGTGCGACGATGAATGTTTGCTGTTCATTTTACTGTTAACGAGTTGGCTTATCGGGATAATGAGATTACTAACAACCAGCTGAGACCCTGGTGCCCATCCAGGAGCTCTCTCTCTTTCTACCACTCTATTTTCCTCTTTCTCTCACTCTCGTTTCTCGCTCTCCTCTATCTTCTCTTTTTTCTCTTTTCTTTCTCATTTTCTTACTATCTTGCTCTTTCTGTTCTGTCAGCACAGTTGGTAATTGTATTAATCACCACAATCATTGTTTACTCTCTTCTCTCTCTCTCTCTCTCTCTCTCTCTCTCTCTCTCTCTCTCTCTCTCTCTCTCTCTCTCTCTCACACACACACACACACACAACCACAAAATATAATCAACATGAACTCTCAATTTGATAAAATAATGCTTGACATAGTAACTATAGTTCATTTGTATTCTAGATAGACTGTATTCTATTGCGTTGTGTTAATCAATTAAGATGTACCTACTTCATTCACCCCTGTAGATATCATGAACCACATTAAACCAGCCATTAAATGGGACTCATTATAGTCTCTATGGGGCATTTGACCTCCATAATACCCTGTCTCAAGGTTGAGTTTTTTTTCCCCTTTTGGTACAAGGATAATCTTCTCTCCTTCAGTCTGTCTCCCTGTCTCTCTCTCTCTTTCTGTCTCTCTTCTCTTGAAAACGGATAAATGGAAAAAAAAAAACAAATAAAAAATCATGACAATGGTAAAATATCTCTCTTCTTCTCTATGTGTCTCTGTTTAATGTTCCTGCTGCAATATACCCACAGTATTTTGTGGAAACAGTTGCTGCAATAGAAGTACCCGATTCTGCATCTATTCTGCATTATTACTACAGCTGGAGCCACAGTAGAAGCCCCACAACACCCTACATTGGTACTACATACAGTAGTACATACAGTGGTAGCCATTAGGAATAGGACGATACACTTATCTCACAATACGATTCGATACACGATATGAGTTTCACAAGTCAATACAACCAAGATACGATGTAATAAATAAAACTTAATTGACAACAAAGTCTGACTGTCCAGAATTATGTTTATTTCCGAGCCACACATGTTTCTAGCGATGGCATTAGCTTGCTAGAATATAGCAAGCTAATGCCAAAGAACAATTTAAAAATGTCATTAGTAAGTGCATTATCACATTTTTGTATTGCAATACATTGAACTTCAAAATATTGTCCCATCCCTAGTAGTCATGGTGACAGTCTATCCTGCATTAGCGCTCTAGGTCTTTCTTTACACAGCTGACCTGGCTAAAAATACCATAGCAGAGCTGGGATAGAAACAAACTACTACTATTAATAATAATAACAATAATAATAAGGATATATTTAATATTATTATATTAATTTGTATGGCACATTTATAAAACACAGGTATGAAGGAGTGAATATAAACAAAAAAGTAAAAAATCAACAGCAAAACTAAGCATAATGCAATGAAGGCAAAGCAATACGGACAAAACACAAAAAGGGAGATCAAGGAAAATGTGTATCTGTAAAAGTGAGTTTTAACAAGTGATTTAAAAGATGCTGATTTAGCCAGCCGAAGCTCCTCAGGCAGGTCGTTCCAGTAGTTATACTGCTACTGCTAAAAACTTTTCTTTTTTTTTTTTTGGTTGAATCAGTACATTAAAAGGCTTTCTACTGCAGCGGCGTTTGGTCTGTGGGAATCCGACCAACTAATCCATCACGTGTGTCAGAGTTGTGCAGCGTTTTGTCGCTGTCAGCATGACTTGCCCTGAATGCAAAAAAACACTTCAAAACACTGCGTTAGCTATTGAAGCTCATTGTGTCGCTGGCACTAAATGTATGTGTGCTTGTGCCTACACTTGTGTGTGCAGTGTGTGTGTATGTGTGTGTGTGTGTGTGTTGCAGCATATAGGACAGTGGTACCATGGAGAGAGGAAGGGAGTTGGTAATTTGAGGCTTTGATGAGTGTGAAGCTGTTCCCTGCATGGTGTGTGTGTGTGTGTGTGTGTGTGTGTGTTAAGCCCTGGGTTCATGCAGAGTGTCATACAGAGCGTGGGACTGCGTTCTATATGACAATAACATCAAAACCACTCTGGCTTATTCATTCATTTCACACACACAGTTGACACACATGCAAACACACACTCATTTCCCTTCATTCTCCACATATCCTTTATTCTGCTCTTTGTAGTCTCTCTCTCTCTCTCCTCTCTCTCTGATACACACACACACACACACACTCTCTCTCTCTCTCTTGCTCTCTCTCTCGCTCTCTCTCTCTCCTCTCTTTCCACTCATTCTCTTTTATATGACTTGACTGCGTGTGTGGCTGTCAAAGCATTCCTCTATGCTTTAGTCTGTGACAGGGACTTGTTTGGTAAATGATGAATGACGTCCAGCCCCTTTTCTTGTATGGATTAAGTTAATTTCACAAGAACCAACATGGAACACTGAGAACAACAGGGTCACATGCAAATAATTATCTTTTCTAGTGTAAGGAATATGTTTTGTGTAATTTCTCCTTTATTAGAGAGTGGAGACTAGAGAGTGACAGAGAAGTGAGAAGAAAGGCAGGAGAGGAAGGGGATGACATGGCCTGGGAGCTGGATTTGAACCTATGATGTTGCATGCTATATCCATTAAGACCAGAATACATATTTCAAAAAGGTTGTGTGGTAACTGTCACTATGTTTTGGTTAGTTTTGGTTGAAGTGAAAACCTACAAACTACCAACAATGTGTAAATTTGATATAACAGTGCCATCTAATCTAACCTTAAAGGGGCAATGATTATGATTTTTACTGTTCCATAGCACAAAATGACCATAATATATCTGTTGGCGGTTGATTGGGTTGTTGATCAATACTACTGACTCAACGATTACCTGGCTTTCTAAACTCATTTTCTGGCTCGTACTCTCTCTTTTGGAACAAAAACTCCCTGGCCGTTGGAATTTGTCTTCAATACTGTTGTCTATTTGAAACAAACTAAATAAGTAATTGAGCACTGGAAGACTGGATGATGTTTCCTTTGTTTACAGTAATTATACCAAGGCATCACAATTAAATTGACAATTATACATTGATGGTTAAAAATGCTACACATAGTACATTTAAATTAGTTGTTGCAGTGGCTCACTTTGGTCGATTCTAATAAATGTTTGTCAAAATCAGGAAAAGCAATTGACTAAAGTAAATTAACACAAAATTACATACAGTATCTATTGTTTACAAAATTAATTATAGATACATATTGCCAAATTCACCTGATTTTCTTTCCTGATGATTGACGTCCAAGGATGTTTTCCATTCTGCTAGAGAGAGAGAGAGAGAGAGAGTGGGGAGTTGGTTAGATTAGTGTCATGAGTACGATCTCTCAGAGTGTGCTGGCCTGCATTAGTACATGCTCCTGTGATCCGGGTGTGTGTGTGTGTGTGTGTGTGTGTGTGTGTGTGTGAGAGAGAGAGAGAGAGAGAGAGAGAGAGAGAGAGAGAGAGAGAGAGAGAGAGAGAGAGGGAGGGAGAGAGAGAGAATGTGACACTGATGGTGTCCAGGGCCGGAGAGGCTGCCAAGACATCTTGACTGGTGAGAACAGATGGCAGCCCACTGTGTGTGTGTGTGTTTGCAAGTGTGAGAGGGTGAATGTATGTATAAGTGAAAGTGTTTCTATCAATGTTGTTCCTATACACACACACACACACACACACACACACATACACACACATGCTAACCCTGCTGGGAGCAGCTTCACACTCGTTAAAGCCTGAAATTACTGCTGCCTCTCCATGATCCTTCTGTCCTCTATGCTCTAACACACACACACAAACACACACACACACGCACGCACACACACACACACACACACACACACACACACACACACACGATGCCTTGAGAGCACACAGAACTCAGGACTTCCAAACTGTCATGCTACTGGGAGCAGCAAATTTTGGGTCAGACTGGAGGATAAGTGACCTCAGTTAAAAGATCAAAACCACAAAACTGATCCACACACTATTCCAGATACTCGCTAATATCCCAGTTCAGCTCTTTCTCTGTTTATATCCTGATCATACAGTCCAAATATGTATTAACATGAGAATTAACTTTACTGTAATGTATTTTAATGTGATACTTTATTGATCCTATAGGGAAATTCTGTGTCTTGCTCAAGGACACTTCAGCAGCTGGCCACCAAGGGGGATTGAACCTGTGTCCTCTGATTGAAGGATGGGTCTCTTTAACCAGCAGGCCGACCTGTCGCCCCGAGAAGAGAGGGGATAAAGGGGATGAGGTGCACACACTGGGTGCTGGAGTCAAGACTTGGTCGCAAGTTCGAACAGGAGTCCATGCTACAATACTAACCATGAGTAAAACAGAGTAAAACATTAAAGTGTCTGTGTAGTTTCTGGTCCAATGCTGGCCTCTATCGTTCAGCGTTGTCATTACAACAACACTCTTCCCTCCGCAGAGTGAGACCATCACCAGCATGGTCCACAGGTTGGACTGTTTCATTTTTTTGTTTGATGGACGCTTGCCGTGATTAGGATCCTGACATTACCATGATTCCTGTTGTCAGTGGATTTTTGGAACATATCGAAGGTAAGGAGACGCTATTTTATTTGTGAAGTAACATTAACGCCACAACATGTGCGCATAAATGGGCCAGTCCGTTAAAATTATATACATGCCGAATTTACCTACCGATTAGTAATAAAGTCTCAAATTATATTTTCTGATGTGTGCTTTTGCCAATAAAGCAAGGCTAAAACAAATTGCCAGATTTTTGAACAGACCTTGGTGTGGTAGGAGGGCCTTCAAACAACAACAAAAACATCAGCCTCGGCCCGCTCCTGTGTTTTGAATTGAATCATTCTGGAACCTCTGCTGATATTTACTAGTCATATTATGCTTCTGTAAAGCAGAAATATTACTCATTTAACCTTTAAGTGAACGCTGTTTTGTCAAACACTTGGTGCTATTGCATTAGTACAGTTTAATTTCTTCACAAGAAGAAAAAAATGCAACAAAGTTTGCAAACATAACAGTATAATTGTATATTACTTATTTTTTCACATTCTTTTCACATTCTTTCAATCTGCTTGTATCACAAAAACACCTTATATGTGTGTGTCATGTCTCTCTCTCTCTCTTTCTGTGCCTGTTTCTCTTGTCTCTCTCTCTTTTTCTGTCTGTCTCACTGTCTCTTGTTGTCTCTCTTCGTCTCTCTGTCGGTCTTTCTGTTATCCCACAGTCCTTCCTTGAACACTGGGCCAAATCAATTGCCACACTGTTGGAGCTAAAGCACCGAGGCTCAGCTTTGGTTTTATACTCTCTCACACACATCAAAAGCAGAGACAGAGAGAATTACGCAATGTCTTTATAGGCTACAGTTTAGAGTTACGACCATACATATTTTACCAGGAGTCATTTCAAAATTAAGGCTGAGATGTACACTGTAAAATAGTTAATATGAAGACATAAATATGAAATGGTTGACAAGATACTGATGAGCTGAGGGGAAGTACAGAAAATGGAGTAAGGTGACCTGCACCTCAGAGAACCTGGCTTGTGACTGAAAGGTTGCCAGTTTGAATGCCTAGTAAAATACCACTTCACTAAATGTCACTAAACACAATTGAATATTGGACCTTCATTTGAAATTCTCACAATTTATCCACCTAGAGGAAGATGTTTCTGTGCAGCCTGCATGAGAATCAGATCTGGGCCCAAAACTGGAACAAACAACCAACAACCAGAAACACAGCAGATACAAAGAGCAGAGTGGAAACATGTCTTTTTCTACTGTGTGACACACAAAAAATCCATGCCTGTCTTTTTCTGTACTCCTGTCTCCTATTCGTATCTTCCTATAAGAGCAGAGGACAATATGAGGTGGGATGAGAGGGGCTGGCATCTACCATCTTAGCACAAATTATTTCTGTGCAGTTTCTGTGCAGCCTGCATGAGAATCAGATCTGGGCCCAAAACTGGAACAAACAACCAACAACCAAAATATGTTTATTTGCCTGTATCTATGTGTGTGCCTATAGCATGTGTACGTGTGTGTATATATGGCCATACTTATATTTGTGTGTGCACTCGTAATGTTGGATACATATGTGTGTACATTTAATTGCTATTGTAATATGTATCATATCATTTTGTTCTGTGATTGATTGTTAATTAGTTAGATCTAGGTCGGCTCATTCTTTGTAAAGTCATTTCAGACATGCTTGTGATGGCTATATAAATAAAAGAACTTGAAAAGACTTGACTTGAATTGTGTGTGTGTGTGTTTGTGTGTGTGTGTGTGTGTCTGTTGCTTTAAAGAACCACACCCTTAGCTTCCAGAGCCAAACAGAAGCTGTGGGATGGAGAGCAGATTGTTTTTGTTTGGGGTTTCAAACTCATCACTTACCAGTATAACTCTACCACAGCTCAATTAATATAAACATAGCATGTTAAAACATGGTAATAAAACTACATCCTTTCCATGAACTTGTCGGTGTGTGTGTGTGTGTGTGTGTGCGCGTGTGTGTGTATGTGGGCACGTGCTTGTGTGTGTGTGTGGGCACCAGTTGGGCACCATCTGCCCCTGTCGGTTCTCATGGCAACGGTCACCAGCTGTGTAGTGGGAAATGTCCACTTCACACACTGGCCGTCATGCTCTCCCATCAAAACGCACACACACACACACACACACACACACACACACACCTGTTCTCTCACACACACTCACATCTGATGACTCTCATACCAAATCACTTCAAGGCTCATTAGTGTGGTTTCCTATTTGATCACCCAGGCCAGTTTGTGATGCATTGCCGCAGTTGAAATTCCCAAGATTGAGCACTCTCCGGTCCTAGGGCCACAAGCCGCATTGTGTGTGTGTGTGTGTTTGTGTGTGTGTGTGTGTGAACATTAGCTGACCCTGTGCTCTTCCCTGAAGAAATGCATATATGTGATGTACTTCATAAGCTTTGCAGTTGTGCCACAAGAAATCACAGCTGACACCAATATAGAGGTAATTTGGAGAGTTGGCTGTAATGGCTAAATATATAACAATTGTACAATGAAAAGAGAGATACCTGTGGGTGTAGGTGTAGACCTATTCAGTAATGTTATAAGTAAAAGTGAATCATCAGATGAGGTAGATTTGTTTCCAAATGTCAACTGCTCCTGTCTTTATCCCTAGCCCATTTACTCGCAGTCCATACTCCAAATCACTAGTTGTAGCTTGAGAAGAGTCAGCTCAGTTAAGTTGAACAAACTGTTGGTTTTTGGCTTCGTTACCTAGCTAACTAGCTGGCAGGCTAATTACCTCCACCAAGGAGGTTATGTTTTCGGTGCCGTTTGTTTGTTTGGTTGTCTTGTCTGTTTGTCAGCAGGATTACGGAAAAACTACTGGCTCAATTTTCATGAAACTTCGTGGAAGGGTGTAGCATGGGCCAAGGAAGAACCCATTAAATTTTGGAGTGGATCCGGATCCGACTCACAAACAAGCAATAATAGCACGAACCTTGGCGGAGTTCCCTTCTAGTTTAGCAAAGCAACCAATGTTAGTGCAACTATGCAACTACTAGCCACTACTAACCCTAGCTTCTACTAGTTACCTTAGCTATTGTGCTAATCAGAAGTTTTTACAGCAAGACAGTGATGGTTAGTTGACCAGATACTATAATTTGCTAGATCCAAAGACAAAATTGATCACATGTATGAATAGCGAAATTATCAATTCACAGTCAAAAACAGCAATTAGATTATGTATCTATTATCTAATGTAAAACGGCAAATACAATTTTTTTCTTTTTGCTCTTGTTTTTCTTCATCTTCAACTTCACAGCAGATACAAAGAGCAGAGTGGAAACATGTCTTTTTCTACTGTGTGACACACAAAAAATCCATGCCTGTCTTTTTCTGTACTCCTGTCTCCTATTCGTATCTTCCTATAAGAGCAGAGGACAATATGAGGTGGGATGAGAGGGGCTGGCATCTACCATCTTAGCACAAATTATTAACCACTTCTTCTTTGTCAAGTATACATTTTAGTGGCTGCATTCACTGTCATGTGGATACTCACAGGGGAAATAACAATTGAAACTGTATGATCAATGTTTACGCCAATAGTGACCTCTGTAGGTTGCAATATGCACATGCAGTGTGTATGCATGCACACAACCGAAACCATACTGTACCTGAATTCAGTGTGTGTGTGTGTGTGTGTGTGTGAGAGAGAAGGGTGAAGGGACAAGATTTCTAGCCCCCTGCCACTCATTAGTGTCCTTTTAAAATGTCTTCTTTAATGTATTTTGTAGTAAACATTTTTGTTTACCACCCTATTCGTTAAAAACTACACATATACTGTATATACATATAGCTTTCATACCTTAAGTATGGGGACATCCAGTGGCCAAAGCTTGTCATTACAGCCTGGATAGTGAGAGCCAATCAAGGTGGCTGGGAGCTCCTTTTCACAGTCAGACCACAACATACATAAACTACACCGGCATTCAATTACAGTGGGACTCGTCCTGCCAAAATCCTTTCAAGAGCAATGTGTAAAATCATTCAGGAAGCAGGAAAGAGCCCTAAAACAACATCTAGGGATCAGCAGGTCTCTGTCACTGCGGCAAGGGTGAATGTTCATGACTCCACCAGTGGGGAAATTGGGATTCATAGCACAGTCACAAGGTGAAAACCACTGCTCACTATGAAAAGCATGAATACTCATCTCAAGTTTGCAAAAAAGCATATGGATTATCCTCAGGAATTCCTGAGCAATAATAAATGAGTCAAAAGTGGAACTTTTTGGTGGACGTGGGTCTCGTCCATCTTCATAAC
Organism: Centroberyx affinis; assembly: GCF_046629955.1. Lineage (NCBI taxonomy): Eukaryota > Metazoa > Chordata > Actinopteri > Beryciformes > Berycidae > Centroberyx > Centroberyx affinis. The sequence continues at coordinate 10,520 of NW_027279954.1, forward strand.
AGTCAAACATGGTAGCAGTAATGTCATAGTTTGGGGATGCTTTGCTACATCAGGACCTGGAGGATTTGCTGTCACTGAATTTTGCTTTTAATCAGAAAATACTACAGGAGAACGTCAAGCCCGTCTTTCCCAGAGCTGAACCTGAGGGGCAACTGGGTCACGCAGCAACACAATGATCCGAAACACACAAGCAAGTCAGAATCCATCAGAATGGCTGAAGAGGAAGAAATGTAATGTTCTGGAATGACCTTGTCAGAGTCCAGACGTAAATCACATTGAGATGTGGCAGGACCTGAAACAAGTACTTCATGCTTGAACACCCGCTGAGTTGAAGCAGTTCTGCATGGATGAGTGGGTCAAAATTAATCCATGACACTGTGAGAAACTGATCAATTCTCCAGGAAATGTTTTGTTGCTGCCAAAATGTGGTATTACCAGTTATTGAGTCTAAGGGGGCTATACATTTTTTTTTACATTGGGTGTGAAATGGAGACTCTAAATTGGAAATAATTGTGAATGTGAGCATGAGTGTGTTTGATGTAGTATGGTGTATGATGTAGTACATGTATATGACGTAGGTATATGACATGTATATGATATGGTATGTAAAGCCCTTTGAGACATGCATGTGATGAAGGGCTATATTAATAAATTTGACTTGTGAAAGGAAGAATTGTTTTTGAATTTGCTAAAATCATTTCATTTCTGCTTTGGCAAATTAAGCAGTCTTCCCTGAGAAGCTTGCAATACACAGCAGACAAATGATAAATAGGAAAACGGTACAAACATAGGTGTAGTAATCTGTTCTTTCCTCTTGTTCATACAGCAGACATGGCAGAGTCATAACACAAGAGTTCCTTATTTCCTGATAGATACTACTGAGTTCTTCTCAGGAAAATGCTTATTTTTACTGACCGAGAACACCGTCGCTATACCAGTGGCTGTTGGAGAATGCATTTCTTGTTATTCACTTTCCCCATCCAGATTTTCCCAGCCAGTCTGAGTTGAACCATCAAGCCTCCGGTCACAAACACTCTTCTCTAATCTACCATCACGCTCATTTCAGGGGGTAAATCAAATTCTCGGAGTCAGTTACAAAAACACAAATATAGTTCACAGTGCAGACGGAAAAGGTAGAGGTAGTAGAGTAGTTTTATATCATCACTGTGTGTCCGCTTCTTTCCTCTTCTGTCCCAAATTACGTTGTAAATAGCAGCCAGATCACACTCAAATATTTAGTATAAACTTCCTCACAAGTTACTGGACTGGACTTAAATGTCTGTATATGACCATGATGAAGTAAAACTGGAACATTTTAACCAATTACACCCCTGTTGTGCAGCACATAGCCTCTCAAATCTCCTAGCAAATTATGCATCCTCCTAAATACATGTGATTGGAGCTATAAAACTCGTCACTGGAGGCTTTGCGCATAATCTTCCTCACTGTGCCGCCGTCCTCGCCTGTCACTTCCGTCTCGCGGCCATGACAATCAGCTGGCTCAAGCAGACCGGGTGTATTTACCTGTATAGGAATATGAAGGAAATAGAGGAGGGGAGGGGCTGTGAGTTCAGAGAGAGGCAAACGTCTCTCTGACACTGAGAGGAGTTTCCGTCTGTCATGTAAAACAGGCGAGGGAAGCTGCTGTGGGATTTTCACCCATAGGTAAGTGTTCCACAGCAACAGTACATATTTATTAATCCTGACAACAACATGATGCTGAGCATTTCCCTTTACTTGAATATCACACTGTGCTTTCACAATATGGGAAGGAGTCTTTACCAATCTTCATTATGTTCCATATAATTGCTGTCTGATGCCTTGATGTTTATGTCTTGATTTGAAGCAGTTTGATTTTAAGACTAATGCTCATATGACAGCCTGAGACACTTGGGGGCAACTTTTGTCATCCAATCATACTAGAATGCACAAAGTAATTAATACATTCGTTATCTAATGTGATTTTTATTGTAGACTTTTGGCTCAAAGACAACTGTGAGTAGTATATCTGTTTTGGTTGATACACTTCACTTAAGTTTCTCACATCAAGTCAAAACAGATTGCAGATTACAGATCTTCACAGTGTGATTGCAGATCTTCACTGTGTATTATGATTATATCTCATAGTGCTTGAGCAGTCATGGCTAATGTTTTTTTTTTTTAAGACTGTACAATCTGCATCGCTCCACCTAACCTTACCTTCCCTGCTGGACAATCAATTACTGATATTACTAAGGCAATCAGCATCATAAAATACACCATCAGAAACCATCAGCTGTACTTGTGTTTCATTTTGCCTTTTCAAACCAGTACAAATAGATTTCTTGTGCTTTGATAATACATTATGGCTCGATGACATTTAATCGCAGAGCAAATTTGATTTTCCTGTTGACTTTTTATTAGGAACACCTTTCTATTAGTCAGTTGCAGTCAGTAAACTGCCAAGCCTTACTGTACATCCCACCTTTATGACTGCGGTATTTTTAATAAAATAGTAAAATACATAAGGGATAATAGCTTTCACTAGGATTCACCTGGTCAGTGTATTTTAATGGAAAGAGCAGGTGGGTTGTTTTTGTACATTCAGTATAATAAGTTAATGTGAAGAAGCTGAAGGTGAACGGTTCATCATCAAAGAGATAGAGGAGAAGGAGCAGAGAAGAAATGAATCAGCTTGCCTGCTTTGTATGTCTGACAGGATCTGGAAGGGAAAGTGAATTAACAGTTTAATCAAATGCTGCCGCCCAGTCTGAATATTGCACATATATTAATGAATCAGTTGTTGTATGACTGTTTATTCAATACACATTGATGGGATGCTGTTTAATCAAAAATAAATTATTCCACGTGGGTAAAAAATGTTAAATTCATTTGCTCACATTGTCATTTTCTAATTCATCTGCTGCTATTGTTGAAATGAGGATGATGCATCGGGTTAAATCTAGAGGATGTGATTAAGGTACTGAAAGAATTTGAAATGATATTACAGAAAACAGTACAATGTGCAAAAAGCCAGTAGAGACAGGCAAGAAGCTAAAAGAGAAGGACAAACTACTAGATAAAAAAAATAAATAACTGGAGGAGAAACATTCAGAAGAACTGAGAGAGAAGGAAGAGGAGTTAGAAACAGATGGGAGAAAAAGACAAAAAACTGGAGACACCAAGGAACTTTGATACAAAAGTCCAAAATGAGAGTTTGGAAGAAGCCCAACTGTGGGAAAATGAAAATGGGGAACAGACTACTGGAGAAGAATGCTAGATGAAAGGAGAGAGAGAAACAGTTGAAGAAGTTTCTTGATGACACCGGGACTTCAAGAAACTCTGTGACCGAACAAAAGTGAACAGGAGAGGCAGATGAAAGAAGAGAGGGATGAAAAGAATAGACGACACAGAGAAGAGGGAGGAAGGAGAGACACAGACGGGAAATAGAGGAAATGAGGGAGAGCTGTGAAGGAGAGGCCAGAGATGAAGAAGAAGGAAACCTGATGAAGGAGGTTCGTCGCATCACGATCTCAAAGACAAAGATGCAGAAGGACTTTGAAAGACAGATGGAAGAGAAGGACAGAGAGATGGCAACACAGACAGAAAAGTTAAAGATCTGTGAACGTTCCTCAGTGTTGGAGGAGGTCTACCTGAAGTTGCTGACAAGCAGTGGAAACAGACTCTAACATTAAGAAAGAATTAAAGTATTTCTTGCGATTTTCCCAACTAAACCCTTGTAAACAGCATCTGGGGTTTGTGTTAATTCATACACACCAGCTAACTTTATGTTTCATCTTGAAACTTAATTTTTTATCAGGAGTAGTCACATAGCCATATATCAGCACAAGTATTTGTTAGAGACTTTAGTGCTGCTTTCAGAGGAAAACTTCAAATTGCTGTTTCAGGAGCCGAGGGAGGAACTTTTACCGTACAATGAGTTTTGAACAGAATTGAAGACAGAAATTCAAAATATCAAAACTTAAAACTCTCTATGTTATGCATTTATCATATTCTATGCGTCTTAATGCATGCAGGCCGAGGTGTTTAGATGATACTACTTGTATGCTATTGCTTGAGGATGAGAGTCAATATGGTATATGTTGATGAATCTGCTCAGAGGCTGCAGAAGGAGAGAGTGTTCAGAAAAGAAGCAGGAGCGATAACAGAATCCTCTATGTGCAGAAAGGCGGGGACTAGATAATGGAGAAAAAATGAATTTTCACAGTACAATCATGTAAGTCTCCACCGCAGAGAGAAAGGAATATAGCTAGACGTCACTTTAGGAGGCATGGTAAACACGGGTAATTTTATCAGGTGTCATGACTGCATCTGTTTAACATTACTTTGTGTAGACGTGCTGAATAATGTTGATTACATTTTATCAGGTGACATGAATGCCACCATTTTAAGAACTGATAGTGAGATTTTTAATTACTGTTTGTCTTGTTTTGAAAATTCAATTACATGTTACTGCTTTTTCTTTTACAGCTTCAATAAATGATAAGAATGATTGAGTTTGCCTATTGCTTCTTGCAGCACACCAGTATTATTGCATTTAGATTCTCTATGTACTGGTACTGTAGATTCTGTAGAGTTAACCAGAGTAGATTCAGTTAACACACAGAGAGGCAGCAGCAGTAGATTACAGATAGAGAAGCCGGGAGGTTGGTGGTTTAAATCCATGAGAAACTTGAGCAAGGGACTTATCCCCTAATTCCTAAGAAATAGCTGTGGCAGAAGGCTGTGATTTTTCTGTGAATGTGCATAGCTGTATGAATGTTAGTCCATTGCAGAAAAGGAGCATTATTATGTTGTTTGACGTATTATACTTAATGAAACATGAAATTATCCTCCTTTACCATACAGTAAAATGCCTAAGTGCATATATACATACAACAGAGCAGAGGAAAGGATGGAAGCCACTGAGACAAACAACAGTTTTACATCAAAATGCGTTTCATTTCATAGTAGGACTGACATGGTCCAGAACAATACCATATTCACAACTCATATTCCCATACACTGTCAGCTCTGACACTGTTATAGTTTACAAAATTCAAATTCTTACTGTATTGTGAGAGGGCTTTCACTTAGGACTTTGGAGAATCTGACATTTAACAACAATTGAATGTGTACCCCCGTACACATTCAATCTCAATGGTCTCATTAAGAGTTTGGGAACCAAACCAAACTAATGAATATAGTATAGTAGTAAAATATGTAATGATGTTCACAGTCACAAGAATTTCGAATGGGCAACTTAACTGGACTGTCTTAATCTAACAAGATTGTCTGTCTCTCCAGGTTGCTCTTGTCTCTCTCTGTGTCAAAAAGTGTTGGCCTGCAGCACCATCTGATGGGCTCTAAGCAGAAATGACTGGAATGCATGAGGCATCAGGCCAAAAAAAGGGTTAAGATGTAGCTGTGAACATTTTGAAAGTGAATTGTGTTTGATCTATGGAAAGGAGCTAGGCTCAAAATGTATACAGATATTATTAAAGGAGACAAGACTTATCCCCAGTCTAACAATAATCTCTTATATCAGCAAGCTTACTGCAAGCAAAAATCATTACCAGCATAAAGACTTGCCAACACTGATATGAGTCATGCATTCCCCCTCATTGATCCTAAACTTATTCTGTTAAAGTTATCTCCACTAGAAGGATCATAATGCTTTTATCAAATTATTGAGGCAGTACTTTCTGTATGCTGAGTGCTGGTAGTGCAGAATTATAGGCTACATGGCTCATAATGAAACACTAGATGGCAGCAATGTACCAGAGCAATATGACAGTTTATTTAACTAGATCACTCACACATGCTCACTGTGATGAGACAGAAATTCTGTTTTGCATCACCTAATGCCTAATATGCAGGTAAACCGTATATTTAACCTGAACCTTGTTGCATCCTAGACACTATGTATTGCTGAAAGATGAACAGAGAGAAAGAGAAACATGTTGATGCTTTACACTCTTCCCCTTTATTGATTGTCTATCAGTTTCTCTGATCAATAGCCCTAACATTTCCGCAGTGCCCACAGAACAGAATGGAAGGTTACTCCTTGGCGCCGACACTGACCCCCCTGCTGGGCTGGAACAGATTGAATTAGAAACTCCATCAGTTGGAGGCTCAGCCATTTCCTGAGCGCCGTGCTGTGACACTGGATTGGATCTCTCTCAAAGGAAATCATCTCCCAAAGTCTGTATTAACACTATCCTGCCCCCCTGCCAGGTTAGGCCAACCTGCTCCACTTGTCCCTTGCCAAGGCTACAACTGGCCCAGGCAGCAGCAGATACCTTTAAACGCGGGCCAGGGCAGGTTTCTCCAAAGGTGGGCTTCTGATTAATTGAGCCTGAGGATGTGCGGCCTAGCCACTGACAGATATAGAGTGCAGGTGCCATGTTGAGGGAAAGAGCTCTCCATCTTGCCCCTGGTGACTCATTCTGTGGTGAAGAATAGAGTGGGCACTCCTTCGGAGCTTCATCTCGGAGAGCTACGCCGACCAGATGCACAACAGTTTAACATTGGCGGTGCACAAGGGGATGTCTCCCTGAGTGAACTGATCGATATCTAGTCCAAACTGAAGCACCTTTTAGAGAATTCAATTTCAATTCCATTCCATTTCATTCCAAAAATGATTTCTACTGGCTGATCATTGCCCTTACACTCAATTAAATATTACTTTAACTCTTCAGTGAAGATCAGTGAGAAATGAAATAGGTTACTACCAATGATTTGACAGCCTGTCAGTCAATTTCAATCTGCTGTCTACAAGCCAGCCTTTTCATTCTGTAAACAAGTCATGCTTTTGACTCTTTGTCCTACACTGTGGATGGCTAATGATGTTTGATAGCATAGTGGGAGGCTTGCAGCCAAGCACGGCTACCTTGTGCGAGGTAATTATCGGGAACTTGTAAACATACACTTTACATACACACACCTACGGCTTCACACACACATACACACCTTGTCCATTGCGTGCTAATAAAGGCAGTAACTACCACAGTCAGACTGTACACAGACAGTTACGCCTCTCTGTAGTGCTGCAGAAATGATCTCTAACTGCCTTCTGTTGTAAATATGGTCATGTTCATGGCATTTTAACAACTGCCATGTACAATGAGGTACCTGTAGTATGTGTGTGTGTACGTGTGTGTGTGTGCTGTGTGGCTTGTGCATTGGCATTTACAGCTGTGCCTGGATATCATGAGACTACATCGGTCTCTGTTGCTCAGGCAGCTCAAGCAGCTGAACCAGTCACTTATGATTATACTTATCACCCTCTTCCGAGAGCAGATGAAGCTGGAGAGAGAAGGGGGGGGGGGACAGAGAGAGAGAGAGAGAAAGAGAGAGAGAGAGAGAGAGGGGGGGGGGGGGGGGGAGAGAGAGCGAGAGAAGGGGTGAAGAAGAAGACACGTGTGGTTAAGTGAGTTGTAAAAATTTACGGCTAAAATGGGATTTCTCTCCACAATAAGCCATACTTGAAATGATATGAGCCCTACAGAAAAGATAAGGCAGAATATTTAATAGCACAGCCTGCAGGACAGAATCCCCCCCCCCACCTCTCTCTCAATATTGCTGCCTTATGCTGGTCCATGTGAACCCGCACGCCTTACATTCAACATGCAAACTGATCGAGCTTTAAGTGGTACAGAGTTATTGCAGCAGAGAGGTCTGGACTGCTGCCTTTTGGTGCACAAGGTTGCCTCGGGATAGGTTTATGCAACAGCACAGTAGGATTATTATTTTTTGTTAAATCTACGTTTATTCTTCTGTAGGTGACGGTGAGGTCTCGGTCTTCCCTGAGGCCAATTTTTTCATCTATGCAGCTCTTTACCATTTTTAAATTATTTTAAAGCTTAATTCATTTTACATAAATCTTGGCAACAGGCAGCCATCCTCTATGTGGTCTTCATTATACATGGGGATTTTCATCTGAAAAAATACAGAGCAAGCAAACATGTGTAGGCGAAGAGACCAGGGATTCACGAATATCCATTAAGATCACAGAATGTTTGCCGTTTTTTGATCTAACCTTTCCCATTATCTTTAACCCTGCAAAGCTTCAGCTTATTACAGCTTTCTTTGAATTGAAAACACTTGACACATTAATTGCCCTTTCCTTTTACTCATTTTTCTTCCTTAGTAACACAAGTGTTGTGATTCTTATGGAGCTAGATACAACAGCACTGCAGCAACACTTCCTTACATTTCTCTAAATAGGTTTTCAATCTGATCTCGAGAAAAATCAAGAAAACAAGCCAGGATCCACAGAATGTCCTCATGGCTTTGATTTGCTCTGATATCAGTTCATGTTTGTTAATGCAGTAGTAGCTAGTGGTAAAAAGTTTGACTCCTATTTTTGAAAGTCAGGTTTTTCAAATGCTCACAGTACAAATAAATCTTATCTTGAATTTTGTTCAGTTGCCCTATGCAAGGATCGATCAGGGTCAGCTCAATCTGATCATACAAGATTTAAAATAACAATTTGTTCTTTTAAGGTTGTAATAGTTTTCTCAGACATGAGCCGGCTCACATTTCTGGACACATTTTTGCTGCCTCAATCAGCAAACTTGACAATGTGAATAACTAATGATGCACATTTGTACTCCTGAACACATTTCTGTACATGTTACTTCCATCCATAAATCTGTGAATAGCAAACGATACACATGCAGAAAGGCACATTTGCACCAGCCTCCTATGTAAATCTGATAATGTGAAGATATAACAGTGCAGATTTGCACATTATGTGTATATACTCTTGCACTGGACTATAACTCTGTAAACCAGTCAACAATAAACATGGTGAGAATTCCTTCAGACCAATAATAACTCAGAGTATCTGCATGATGAGGATTACTTCTTTTCTCTTCAGCATTTTGTATCTATTGTATTTCTATCTGTACTCTTTACTGCAGCAATGACCAATTTCCCCTCGAGGATCAATAAAATGCATGTTGTCTGAAAGGTTCTTATTTATTGAAAGCGACTCACTGCTCAGTGTCTCAATGTCAGATTTTCTGTATTCGGGGATCTAGAAACGCTAGTGACATAATGTTGTTAGCGACTCTGCTGATGGCTCAACATCTTGCTTGTTAAGCACTGGGATGAATTGTCTCTCCCAATTCACTAACTGCTCCCAAGTCACTGGATGAGATCAAATGAACCAAGCATCAGTGGTAAACAGCACATTGTGGACACAGTAAAATAAAGAGGTGATAAATGGAAATTATCAATGGAATGACAATTTTGTGGAAAAATCAAGCCTGTTAATCAAGTCTTACTGTTTAAAAACAACTGTCATCATCTCTGACATAACGGAAAGACGTCTGACGTCATGGAAAGACGGGCATTATTCAGAATTAATATCAGATATGTGGAAAATATTTTTTGTTTTCTTTGAGCTATATGTTGAAGGACATGGCCATGTAAAAGAAAATCAGAAAAACTGGGTTGAATCATATAGTTCATTTTTATGCGTCCAAGGTTAGTTTTTAAGGGTGTATATTGGCTGTTGTTCAGTTTCAGTTATTCTCTGTGTTCCACTTCTCGCTTCTCTCTTCCTCCCCTATATCAGTGTGGGCGTGCTGAGGTTTGTGGGAGAGCTTAACTCTTATCAGCTCTTCATTATACATCATATCGTCACTCTTCTCCATGAATCGCCAACAATTGGCGAACTGTTCAGAAGATTTAAAAGACTTCCAAATGGAAAAACTCATTCTCATCTCATGCTATAATGCTTATCTCCTAGTAGGAGAACAGAGTCATTCAGTATCCATTGCAGACCGATTTACCATGTTCAATTCAGACTCTGTGATAAGTGACGATACAATGCCTGCTATTCAGCTCTGACACTGTGTCAGGATGTTGGGGCTCCAAGTTGGAGCTTCTGTGACAGAAAAGGAAAGAGATGGCCTCACATGGTGCTCATTTGTATCCCGACTTATCCCTTTTACAGTAGGATGAGTGCAGCAATTCCGCCAATACTTCAAACACAGGAACACGGACAACGGGGAAATTGCAATCAATGTAGTCTCCATTTTCCCTTTCAGGAGCCACAGATGACTTTTCAGAGACAACACAAACTCTTCAGCAGTGCTTCTGTGGTTCTTCAGTGCAATCGTCTCACAGCTGCTTGTCTGTTTTCTCTTCCATGGCTCCTCTACCTGCTGACACAGACCAAGAAAGGTTGGTAATGTTCAGGTCCTTGTCTTAACCTCGCTTCCACTTTCAACAGTGAACTGAGCTAATAATTCCTGCTCGAATGGTGATAAGGATAATCAGTTGGACCTCTGAGAGGGCATTGCCGCCTTAAGCTAGACCAGTCTGATTTATTCCCATTATTAATAAAGTATGGATAATAATGCCACAAAGTCAGAATCCTAATCATTTTACTCACCAAGTACAATAATCATCGAGGAATTTATCTTGGCAGCATTAGTGTAGAGATAACTTGACAACTTAAATAGTCACAACAGACACAACAGGACCTCACAATGGACAGTAGATTATCTTTCATGATACAGATATTAAATCATTAATTATTTCATTCATGCATTTGAGTTGTATTTGTATTATGAGTTGTAGTTGAATGCGTTATTTGTGGTATAATGCCTATAGGAATCATTTTACTGATCAACACTGGACCATGGCCTTAATGGTGCATTAAGTAATCTATGACCTCTACAGCCTACCTTTAATAAGTCATTTCATCGCCTTAATATCCCCCTTGTGGCGCATAAACAACTCATCCAACAGGACGAGTGACCCAGCATTAATAGTCCTCTTCAGCTGCTATATTTCATTCAACAGCGGCACATTTGGTCATAGACCTCCGCTAATCTTATCTGGCTTTCCTTGGATTAATATCTGGAATTATTACTTGTCTGCATCACCATAGAGCTTGGAACAAGGGCAAAATACTACCATAACTATTTTGATATATTACAGCAGGCTTTCCTAACCTTGGAAAACCTCATGAAAGTCGTTTCCATAGAATATTTTCCAAGTCAAACTAAAGTGACCTCAATAATATCTGACTGTTATTTTGAGCTCAGCATGGGCATGAGTGTTTGGGCAAAAGCCACTATAAAAGCCATTCTGCCTAGATACATTTGCCACTGACCAGCTCACAGGAGCGGCTTCTTTTATGCCGCCCCAATCCCTCTGCTAGAATTGTACACTAATGGTTGGTTAGAGAAGCAATTCTGTGACCAAGAGTTTGCCGAGTCCAATCCTGGCTGTGAAAATCTCCCACTGAGCACTAGACGTCATTTCAACGTTGCATCTTTGCTCTAGCTCTCACATAGCCCAGGATCTTTTCAGGAATGTATAGCCCAGTTTTAGACCAAGCAGTAAATACATTATAAAAACAATGCACAAACAGCTATAAATATCAAAAATATGCATCAGAGAAGTACGAGATAATGCTTTATTTTTGTCATTGAAAATGTAGTCTTAGACATAGACGTCTACTAAACTTTCACTTTTAAACCTTATGTAGCGTAATTTTAGCCATATTTCTATGGAAAATGTATAATAATTATTATGTCCAGATTAACAAAATATTCTTAGCTGGTATTTCTTTTGTTTAGTTTAAAAGCCCTTGACAGTAAATAGTAACCTTCCCACACCTGCAGTAGTTTCTCCAGCCTGTTCCTTCAAATGTGTGTTCTCACCTGGTTAGACAGGAGCAAGAAAGGTGTTAATGCATAAATTCAGTGTTTTAGGTACTGTGATCAAAGGAATTTTCTGACTTCAACATGGGGTTGTCTGTCAAAAAAGATTGGGAAACTCTGCTCCGCTACAGCCTTCTGGTAGAGTAGGCATATGAAACAAAAAGCCAAAATGAGCTCGATGTACAGACAATAATAAATCTGTGGAAATATGAGCATTGTTCTACGTTTTCCAATCGTCTACAGTACGTTTATTGGTGGGATATCATAGCTTCATTTGTTACTCTGTTCATCCAGTGAACTATGTTAATGTGCGTATTTCTGTTTCTGTGCAACACCACTTCAGGAATTTTCCAGCAATTATCTTCACAACAGCTAAACTGCATAAAAACATTGCAGGATGCACAGGTAATTGAGGGTCACTGACAGTCACCACAATTTATTCAATCAAGTACCAAGTCAACATCGATGGATATGCCTGTCTGCAGCCTCCTTAATTGAACAGACAGATCATCTCAACAGAGCGGATATCTCCACAGTTATTTCCTCACTCGTTTGATTCAGGCCCGTGCTCCCAGAGCTTGCAGAACCATGGGTAATGAAGGCACTGCCAGCTGTGAATTCATTCATAGATCATCTGGTGATTTTATTAATGCATGAAGACTTGCTAGGCCCACACCTCGCCACCCCCCCCCCAACCCCCAGGAGAGCATGATTAATGGTGTTCCCCCAAACTGCATCAGTTAGCCAGTGCTATCTGGTATTTGTCTTTACAAGATCGTATCGACTTTTGGGAGATCATGCAGAAAATGAACTGTCATGTGCGCAGGAGCTTGCTGAACGAAGGCTGGTAATACCTTAGTACTGGGGGCGAACAGAAACAAGCCCCAGCATGGAAATAGATACCGCAAAGTAGCTGTGTAGATGATGGTGCAGACACCTCCCTGGTCTCTTTCTGAGAATAGAGAGTTAATCTTGTAACTGCCTTTAATAAGTGCAGCTCCCCGCTTCTTTTATGGAAATGGGTTTTAACAGAGGTCTCGCTGAGGATATTACAACATATCAAGCTGTTCCACTGTTTGGTTAGACCACATAATGGCATCATTATTTCTTCCTTTCCATGCAGATGGAAATTTACCACCAAACACAAATGACAGCAGGCTTTGTCTTTGTACTCTGTAAATGGCTACTTATAGTCAGATTAACATCCGAGACTGAACTTCTAACACCCTTTGATTTCAAAGAGGGTTTTTTTTTTCTTTCTCCCTCTCTAAGGCTATTACACATTTACAAGATCTTCAGAAATGCAACAAAACAACGTATTATAAGACTCGCTTTATGTTTATGTTTTATGTGCACTTTTCTTCAAAGACTTTGTAGCACTTCTTATAAATGTTACTTTTTTCATATTCGATACAGTGGGAAATCTTGATTTCGCAAATCCAGTATGACAATGACTTAATTGGAAATCACAAGTGTGATAATTGAAGCAAAAACCTCTTGCTTTTGCAAACTTAATGGGAACCAGACACGTTTGCACTTATGGTTCAGGTACTTGCTTGCTTCATCCAATAAGCTGCATTCAGATATAAACAAATTCAGAAATTCCAAAAAAAGGGAAAATATCCACACTACTACTGTAATTTTGGATATCTTTCTGCTATGAGCCTTACACACACGTTTCTTATCATTCCCCTAATTTGGTGGCCATTTTTCAGAACCTTTCCCCTTCCAAATCATCTGTTGGCGGGTTGTGTTTTTCCCCTCGCCTCCTTGTAATTCACAGTCAAATCTCAAAATCTGGAGTCACTGCCAGGTCCCAGAAGTCATCCACCAGCCATTTTGGGGCAATCTGGAAGAAAGAGATTGCATCAACCAGGCTGATAATGCAAGTTAAGCCTAGGGCTGATTTCTGACAGACTGGAGCTGTACCCGGCCATGGGGGAGATCAGCGAAACAACCAGCGGAGGGAGGGAGAGCGGAAGGCAGCCCTCTTATTGAGGCAATTCACATCCGCCCGACAGAGGGAGGAATGACTGCTTTGGGAAGATAATTGTGCCTGGAGAAGAATCCAGCTGCAGGAACACCAGGAATTTTATCAGTAAACCACCTTCCTCTTCCCCCGATAAGGTGGGATATGAGAACTGGCAAGGTGCAGCTGGGGAGGCAGAGAGTGTCATTACTGGGGGGGGCACTGCACACATGATAACCCCGCCCGCTCTTTTATTTCCTTCATTTTGTTTATGCTCTCCGCTCGGCTGCACGCTTGATGAGGTAAACGCATCGGTCCCGTGGCTTTTGAAATCAATTTGATTCTGGGTTCGTCTCCGCGGACGCCTGACGGACCCTGCGGCGCGGCTCCGTGATGAGGCCTAGAGGAGCGCTCCGGCTGCACTCCTTCCCCCAAACGCTGGGAGAGAGAGAGAGGGGTCGGTGATTAACCGTGACACACAACACTCCCCACAAACTCACAGACACCAACACGCTCTCACTCTCTCCTCGTCCTGCCTCTCTTTGCTCTCCGTCTCTTCTCTGTTGCGGTCTTGGGCGGGGGCCAGAACTACGCAGTTTTTGGATGAGCCACGCTCCTGTGAGAGATTGTAAAGTAGGTTGAGAGGACAGCCATACCCACAAGTCTCTTCCTGAGCTAATGAACATGCTGGAAAATAATTACTGTGCTGCAGCCAAGCGTCGTCTTTGACCTCAGCAACTTTCTCAGCTGGTCTGTCTTCTCTTTGGCCAATAGCTTCACCTTACTGCTAACGGATGCTTATTTATCCTTATGTTCTATTATTATGTTAATAAAATTTACATGACTTCTTGTCCATTGATGGTCGATTGGAGGCTGCTCTTGTAACCATACTACCGTTGTCAAGCTCAATTGGGAGATAAACACAATATGGGAAAAAAATATTGCAAATGTTGATCATCTCAGTTAACTGATAATCACAGTTCTATTGATTTAGTTACGTTTACATGTTTAGGCTTATATGATGCTCCTAACAAGAGCGACAATAAGTGAACAGGTCGGTGTCCAATGTCTGGATCAATAGGATACAATAGCACACATACAATACAATACAATACAATACAATTCAATGCAATACAATAGCACACATTAGATGTTGCAGGCGAGGCAAGGCAAGGCAAACTTTATTTATATAGCACATTTATTCAGTGCTTCACATAAATTATGTATTTTTTGTGTTTTGCCAGATAAAATGAACTCATAAATCAACTCATAAATCAACTCATAAAATGACATAAAGAAAGAAAGAAAGAAAGAAAGAAAGAAAGAAAGAAAGAAAAAAAGAATGAATGTTTTGAGCCTGCAGAGATCGAACCTGTGACCTTCTGGTAGGAATAAGAATAAGAATATGAATACGAATACGAATACGAATAGGAATAAATAAAATAAATAAAATGATCTTTTCACTGGAGGTCAGAGTGTGAAGTCAGCTCTAATGCAGCTCCTGAAATGCTTTGATACTCCAGCAGGGTGTTTGCTTGCTGTCACAGGAGCTTCAACCTGGGCCTCCTGGTTGAAGGATGGTCTCCCAAATCACCGGGTCACCCTGCCACCAAAATGAGGCGTGATTTACGAGGGACATTACACTTTACACCTTCATAACAGTAATAAGAATCCAGGACACTCAAGGATGATTGTAATTATTTCTGTCATTAGAGTGTTCGGGGTGACGGTGGCGTGTGTGCACTCCTGCAGCTCTCTACCAGGCCCGGGTCCCATAGAGGCTGTAAATAATTCTTAATGTTTGTTTTAACCTACTTGGGGTAACAGATGGGTGGGGTTTACCTCATCAGAACAGTTCATGTAATGTCAGATGAGTTGTCTATTGCAGAAAAGTTCACTACATTGACTTTGAAATTGTCAGAATTGTCTAGTATTCATTTGCTTTAAACTTTCTGGCACTATGTTGTCCTATTGGCAATCCACCAATTTAGTATTCAAAGAAGATTAAAGGAAAATCCACCCTAAAACTACCCTAAAACCCTGGTTGGTGGTGTATTTTTCTAATTCTCACAGATATCTGGCTAAACGTAGATGATGTGACGTCACATTGGGATATTTCCAGCACAGCTACAATTAAATTTGATGTCAGAATGCTTAATCTATCTAAAACATTAACAGCAAACTTAAGGTTTTGGCATCAGTCACTGAGAATCAAACAGCAAGGGCTTCTTTCTAGACTCACCACTTTGCACCGACATTCAACAATCATACAGGGAGAAATGCATCGTAGAAGAGAAAGAGATACCAATTTCTCCACCAACAGTAGCCTCAACAGACCAGAATGCAATGCTGCCAGAAGACATGTTGCTCTTTGATTAAGGGGCTCAACTCTCTATGGGTGCATCCCAAGTCTCTTAAATTGCATCCACGTTTCCCTCACTTGCGTCTTTTCCTTGCGTCTTAGTCCCTCCCACCGAGGATGCATGGAGAGACGCAAGGAAACCATGCGAGGAGAGAGGAAACAAGGAAATATGTTTTTAGAGAAATGAGACGTCCTTTCCTCTGAAGCGTCATGTGAAGCGACGTCCGTTTCTGCATGACAAAACGGGTTGTGGATGAAATAAATGTAATTTAGGTTCCCCATGTTCTTGCATTAACGTTATATATCAAAAAGCATAAAATAACGGGCATTTACACTTGTATTATTTCTCTGCCATCTCGTTCAAATTTGCCAGATGTAGGGGCGGAGAATTGACGTCATGGCATTCAGCTGAAAGTCTTCCGGGAAGGCTGCTCTCGTGTCTCCTTGCTCATAGCTCCTCAGAGATCCCTCCTCGCTCCTCGCTCCTCGCTCCTCGGAGCAGAAATAAGAGCTTTGGGACGACCTTCAAAATGACGGACCAGAACGACTTCCGGTTCAAGCGAGGAGCGAGGAGCGAGGAAATATCAAATAAGAGACTTGGGTTGCACCCCCTTTCTCGACTAGAAAAACTCGCTCTCTCCAGCTACACACCCACAGCTGAATGCAACAAGTCACACCTGTTCTCTGGGGGGTTCTCGTTCTCTTAAGGCATTCTGGGAAATGTAGGAAATCACTAACTGAAGTAGAAGTGGATGAGGCAGGTTGAGGGAAATTAGGTACACCAAAAAGGTAAATAAAGCTCAAAATAACATCACAGATTGATCAGATATAACAGAGTAAGAGTATCAGAGGGTGGATCTTTCCTCGAAAACAAACACTAAGATTTGCATGTAACCTCTGTCTGACCCCGGCTTATTGTCTACATTCAAAATGCACAATCTTGTTTAATCTATTTCTCTGTTTCCTGCCCCAGCTTCTCTGGGAGAAGTCCAAGAGCGGCTGTGCACTCGAATTAGCCTGATTACTCCAAACACTGATAAATAAAGACCTTCACTGGAAACTCCAACAGTGAGCTGACATGCACCGGTTTTTCACACCGCGAGCCGAATAACTCAAGGTGAGATCAATAGGCAAGGCCCTTTTTACATGAGGCGAGTCTCCCGCGAACATCTCCTAAAGAGCCATTATTTACTGCTTGCTCACGCTGCGACAAATGAACTCAGCGTGGGCCCATTAATTTGTAATTAGAGAAAAAGAACGGGACAAATATTTAACAACACAAGTGCCTCTGCTTGTTAAATCAGCTTCAGTGGGGGGATTATTTAAGGATTCCAGGTTTAAATTGCAGGGAGCTGCTCAGGTTATAGGCTGGAATTCAAGTGTATTTTGTTGTTTTGCACAACATAGTTGAGTGGCATCTGATAGATAGATAGATAGATAGATAGATAGATAGATAGGTAGATATAGATGCACACATACAGACACATATAGTAGTAAGCATTCATAAGCATCTCTCCTCATGCCCTATCAGTCTTTAATTGTAAATTGCATTGTATATACTCCTTCTGTTTCCCTCTACAATCAACTACATGCTCAATGCCACACTTCCTCCATATAATAATAATAATAATGATCATGTAATGTATAATATTTTATTTATCCTTGTAGGGAAATTCTCTTTTAACTCCACAGATTGCAGTCCAAGTAGGCTACACTGCTACCCACAAAAAACAGCAGGACATCCATTATATGAGTCCTTGTGGACAAATACTTAAAGAGCAGACCATCAGTATGGAATATGAGAATAGAGAAGAAATCAAATTCATGAAAGGGGCTTCAGGTAACTTTCTCAGAAATATATCTAACATCTTCATTTCAGTAAACACACAGAGAAAAAAAGATCAGTTCACACCTGAGTACTGGCTGATGTGAAATAAGAAAACTTGATTTCACAGGGATTGCATTAAAGGAACCGATACCTGCCTGGCGCTCTCCAAGAATTACAAAGCTGGTGGAGTTAGGAGTGTTTGAATTAGGCAATGTCCGCAGGGACTGGCAGCAGTGGGAAAACCACATTCCAACCCTAACTTGCTCATGTTGGTCTGATTAAAATTAATGTGATAGGCAGTAGTGAAGCTTTCCCATGTCTCATAATGGTTAATTCATACGCAGGATTTTCTTTTTTTTCTTTTTTATTCCAGTCCATATTATTTTTGGGTTATGTTCACTCTCACCTGAGGAGGACTCCTTCCCGGCCATCCCGCTCTGAGTGGCAGTTGATCACGCTCCACAACATCCCCCATAATCCCTTGCTCTGCTTCCGTTTGATGTCATCTTTTCCCGGGGATAAACACTGGTGCCCTCGGGGCGCGCGATAAGCACCTCTTCTTAGAACAGCCCAGTCAATGAAAACCAGGATAAGGATACTTTAAGTTTCACTCACACACATAGACACACACACACGCACGCACACAAACAAACACACAAACACATACCTGCAACAAAGAGAAATATATCACCACCAGATATCACCACTCTCATTTATTTATAGCTTTGATAAACCCTTGGCAATGATCCTCTGTGAGAAAGCCCTCACTGCTATTCAATACAAAATGGAGAATAGCAGATTTTGGCAGCTTTTGACATTAAATAAAATTAGAATAAAAAAAACTACACTTCGATAGTACTTGTATCTGTCTGCGGTAGAAGTTAGGGCCCCGAGGCTACAGGGTGATGGCTGTGTGTGCAGCAGTATTTTTGATAAGAACAATATTCAGTCAATTACAGATTGTGGGTTTTTTGCCTTGGTCCCTCTGGACCGTGGATTTTTAGCATTTGGCAGTCTGTCCTGAAAAAGTGCTTCTTTCAGAAGCTGGCTGTACTCTGGCATTTAGGTATTGGAATAATATTTGGCTCATGGCCTTTTTCCAAAATGTGGGTTAAGCTTCTAAGCCTCAGACAAAAATACTGTTATGTGGTTTAGAAGTTTTTTTTTATTATTTGCACATACAAATGATAAAACACAGTAAGATGAGAGCTACAAACACAGGTGAGATAAAGAAAATAACAAACAGGACTTTAAAAAACAACGGCTCATCTCCAAAGAAAAAAAGACACAAACAAAGCAAATCGAAGTGACGACCAAAGGCATGGCTGCTTTTTGATAGAACAGGCAAAATGACAAAACTCAAGAAGAGAGAAAATTACCTTACAGCAACTAAATGCATCAGTGACATGTAAGAGAAGTAAACTTCTAAAAAAGACAGTTAATTCCAAATAAAAATGTTGATGTTTTTAGTCTCGGACAATTTTCCACTGTGTGTCATCGACTCATATCACCAGCTGAAACTTTATGAAAAACCACACATTTTAGTCAATCTACTTGTGCGCTCCTGTCAGACAACAATAGAATCAGAAGCAGAGAGGATTGGGGATAAGCTTAATGAGCAAAAAAACCCAGCTGCATTAATATAGCACCCTCATGTTTTCCCAATTGAATCTGACACCTTGCTCCTCAGTCAATACCTGGCGATCAATACCTGGACCATGCTGAAACCAACATTTTCAGACGAGCCGAGCATAAATCATTTATGTCATGGCTGAGTTATTGACCTGGAGATGGGAAAAACAAAAACAATGCACACACATACACACACACACACACACACACACACACAAAGTGCACTAACACCCACACACACACGTACGCTTGATAAGCTTTCATTCCATCACGCATGCATACACATCACACACACACTTGTTACGGGTTCACTTTATCACACATGCATGAACAGACACACACACACACACACACACAAAGACAAATGCCACGGTTCATATGGAATCAGATCACCGTGCTTATTTGTGGCCATCGTCACTCTAACGTGAAATGCCACCACCATTTTCAGTCCTGTCTCTTCCTCTCATCCTTCCACCACTTATGCACCAAAAAACAGGATCATTTGCATCCCTCTAGAGACATCCCTGCTGGGCTTTGTGTGGGTTACATGTGTACTAAAATTTCCCTCATTGCACGTCTAATCATTCAGCAGATAAGGGTGGGATGTTCTCTGGCAAAAAAAAAAAAAAGAAACAACATAATAAGTTACTCAAAAAAAAAAAGTTAATGAGGTTTTTCCTGTACTACACCTCTAGAGGGAGGGGTCCGCTTAGCAGCAATGTCATTAGCCAGGAATTAAACTGGGACTGTTGTTTTGCTGTGCTATCAATTTATATACTTTAATTGCATGCCCAAACTGTTCTGCCAAAACAAGGCAAGCTGAAGATACAGCGTGTGTCAGTGTGACCGGCTATTTTGCATTGGCTAACACACGTTTTCTCTCTCTCTCTTTCTCTTTCCCTCTGCACAACTTGCTTGTACATGTGTATTGAGAAACCCTGCTGTCTTGTTTTGTAGGTGCACTTGTTTGTTGCAAAGTTTTAAACTAGAGCAGACACAAACTCAATCCCAAGAGAAACAATACATTAGCGAGCACCCTTTAGCAAGCCCAGGACTATGTCCTAATAGTATTTTAAAGCAGCTGCACTTGGCAATCCATCATGGAGATAGCAATCTGAGTCTGTCCCCTCATACTGCAATAGACTTACTGTCATCACAAACAGAGGCACTGCATGCACATTTATGCACCAAGTAATGCACAACTGCTTGGAAATAACTGCATAACGCAACATAAACTTGATTTGATTACAAATAATGTTTAACTTTATCGGGAAGGTTTATCTGCCCTCTGAGAAATTGGAGAGGAATCTGTGCCCCGAAGTTCCTGCAGCCCAGGTAGGCAGAACGGACTCGGCTCGAGATAATGTCTTTCAAAAGGAAGCTGTCCCAGTTCTTTCAAATGCGACTCATCTCCCCAAAATTACATTGAAAGTAGTCAATGGGATAAAATAGTCTCCTACTTCTTCTCTGGTAAATGCGTTGCATGCTGTAAGGTTAGGAACTTTCTCTTTGGCTGTGACCAGAGCAAGAATTCAACTTTTAAGAGGACTTTTTTTTGCCTCCTTGACCAGATTTTTAGGGGCATTTTTCAGGGGTAATTTTATTAAACTATGAAATAATACATTCTCATTGCATATTGGCAAATAAACACTCAATTTGGACCACTAACAGTTGTGATTTTCCCCTCTTTTCCCCAACCAGTCTATCTTCCATCCAGACAACAGTCCATCCAAACAACATTGCACACAAACACTCACACACACACACACACTCACACACACACACACACACACACACACACACGCACACACACACACACACACACACACACAAATGCGCTGTTGTTCCTGCAACACCAACATCTCCTGCCTCACCATACAATTTACAGTTAACATGTCCAATACATCATATATATTTTATTAATATTTTGCTATTTTTTTGTATATATTTTGTTAATATTTTGCTTTCTTTTTTTTTTTTTCATTTCACTATATTTTGTTAATATATTGCTTATGTACCTTATGCACCAACCACACCAAGTCACTTTCCTTGTATACTTGGCATAATAAAGAATTCTGATTCCACCCCATTGCTGAGTTTTTTACCATACTAGTTGTTTTATGTTTTGTTGATGCAGTGGTTTGTGTGGGGTCGGCATTTCCTTCCACTGCTGGCTGTGTGGTGCGAATGTTTTCTAATGCTTCAGGCTACGTACTCGGTTGTTTTATGATCAACAACCACTCCATTTTTTTTTTTTTTGCCCAGATCGCACTGCAAGTTGCAAGTTCCCCTGGTCATAGGGTCCCACAAATCACCTATGGTGGCCCACGGGGGACAGTAGATACATTCCCTTATGAATGTTTGACAGCTCAATGACAAACCTGTTAACAGGGTGAAATGGAAAGAAAGGTGCTCCTAATTAGTGTTGGCGTTTTTCATTTCTAATTTCACGAGCATTTTATGAACTTTCAAGAGAATTTTTGCCAAGAGCCCCTGTTAATTTCTGACCCTGGCTGTGACACTCATTTAAACTCCATATAATGAAAGAAAGATAGTGTATATACATGTCATGCCAATAACTCAGGTTGAAATTGTAATTGAGAGAGAGAGAGAAAGAGAGACAGACATAGAGACAGAAATAAAAGACAGTAAGAGACACACAGAGAGAGATAATGCTACTTAAGGTTGCTTCATCTTAGGATGGAGTTTACCATGTTTACTGTTAAAACTGCAAACTGAAAGTGTGGAAATCGGCTTAGGATTTTCATATGTTTAATGTTATCGTTGAGTTTGACAATATGAGATATAATCTGTCATGCCAGCAAAGCCTGTTGGATTGAACGTAATTGATTTGAATAGGGAGGAAGAGGGGGGAGGGAGGGAGAGCCAGAGAAGGATGCATGGATACGTAGACAGACATTGAAAGAATAAAAAACAATCTGACAGATGTGTCAAAATGAAAAATAGTACAATTTCTTTTCAGCCACATTTTTCTTTTCTTTCCTTTGTTGTGTGAAAGAGAAGTGGTCGCATTTTCCGCGTTTTTCTTTCAACTGATATGATGATGAAAGTATCCCCGAAATTCTCACGCCGCTGCTTTGAGTGACTGATGTTTTGTTCAGAAGCGTGTTTATATTTTCATTTACCTGATTGCATCGTGAGGAAAGTCATTCAACTCCAGGCAAAAGAAAGACTGAGGGGGTAGGGGGGTGGGGGGGTGGGGGTTGGGGGGCTTGGTTAGTCTGGGAGAGTTTCACGCTTCCTCCGCTTTCTCCAGCCCGCACAACTCAGCCATTCATTGCTGATACCGCACCAACCTTTGTAATTGAAACCAAGATATCAGGATGGGCGGCACTGATGCCAGGTGCATACTAAAAATAGAGCTCTCTCATTGGACCCTCTCCTAGGGATGCCATTTTGTCATGCATTATGCATATATGCTAATATAGGACAAGGAAATGGATTACTTGAAAGGGCACCTGTGGTTCGCAGCTCAAAGATATAGGCAACAGGGGAAATGAAGCGAACGCAGCTATCATTTAGCCGACGCACAGCTGTATGGGAAAGTGGAGAAACACTCTCCAAGTTCTGTAATTCGGAGATGGGTGATGACTGATAAATGTGGATGAAATCAGTGGCAGACTTGAGGGTATATGCAGGTATATGGAGGGCACTTATGTCTTTTACTGCGTATTTGTGTACTAGCCCATTAGCTTAATTACCTTTCAAATATAAATGAATGCTGAAGCACTTACAGCTTCAACCCTCAACAGAAGGTACCTCTCACTTCCTTAACAACCGCCACACCACTGGATGAAATACATCATGAAGTATGGGGAGAGAGAGACATCAAAAGATCACAGGCCAGATTATAACCTACAACATTATGCGCGCATTGTTAATTTATTTGCATCTTGGCTAGACGCAACCGCAGAGGAAGACCGCTGGTTGAATGATATATTTTGGAGAGGAAATGTGGAAATTAGATACGTTGTCTCTTCTTGTAGAAAACAGAAGTAAGACGCACCCTCCTGTCTCGTCTCGGCTCAGTGTTCCCGAATGTGCACATTAATATGAAATGGTGAACACAACTTCTTCCAAAATGTAAAAGTTTGTAGCCTGATATTAGTTTTCAGATGCAACTTTGCAAAATACAGTTGTTGACGTCTCATTCACAGTGATGGATTACCTTTATACCGACTGAATTAGAAGCCTCTGAAGTTGTTTTCTATGCTGTTTGGAAATTGAGTGGGAGAGGAACTGATTTAAAATGATCTTTAATAGTGGTGCATCCATGTAAAAACAGTCAGAAATAACACGGAAAGAGATGGAAAACGTAAAACAAATTCGCAAAAACTCAAATCATGCTGGAATTGTCCTTTAAGTGCCTTGCTCAAGTGCATGTCAGCAGCAACTGTTGAGGGAGGGGAGAAGAATCAAAACCGATGATGTGTCACAAGCTTCTGTAACCGCTAGAATACGGCCAACCACATGCCATGTGCTCCATAGAGATGCCAAAAAAGCCATGATAAAATGCATCACCGACTGATAAAAATGTGATTGAGGTTATTCGTGCCGCAGCTACTCTCAGCCACATTTAGTCATCTACTTCATCAAGTTATGGATAACCGCGTGCCCCTGTTGAGGCTCTTAAACTACAAAAAGCTACCTCTGAGGTATCCAAATTGTACTCTAGCAGTAAGTCACAGAAATATATGCATCCTGTTTTATTGAATCCCAAGGCAGCAGAGAGAAAAACCTACTTTAGCCAAGCATTTCTCTGCCAACTTCACTCTGAATCCAATTCTTTAAATCCCTCTGTTTCCAATCACCTACTCAGTACAACTGCCTCATGGTGCACTGTCACTCACCATCGCCCTCAGCAGCTGCAGCAGTAGTAACGTATGCTGTGCTGTCTGAACGCACATACTGATTGATTGCTGAATGTATATTTAAGTGTCATGCATAGCTGTGTGTACATTTTGTGTTTTGTGCTACCTTGAATGTGAGTTCCTGGTGTCCCTGTACCATGTATGTCCATATGTGTACAGTGAATTTCTCTACGTGTCTCTGCATCAACGCCATCAAGACAAATTCATGCACAATTATCGTACTGTAGTAATTCTGATTTCAATCCTCCCTCCCACTGCCCACTGTCTCTCGCACTAGTTAAACACCTGCTCTCTCTTCTTCCTACGATGTCGGTCATCACGCAATTCCACAACCGCAGCTCAATATCCGTACAGTTGGCAGTGCCTGAGGGAGATGGATGAGCCTGGGCGTCCTGCTACGAAGTAATCCTTCTGCTTCCTGACTAGATTTCCACCTATACACAGCAAGCAGGTTCTCTTATCCTTTCATGTGGGCACAAGACACCCACATGCAGCCTCCTATAGATGGTGGAGGGGAGAGAGATGCACTTGTTAGTCCTGAGCAAAGGTGACACCTCTCAGTCATCCACTCGTCGCAGGTGAAATTGGGGTCTCAGTCTTGAATCTGGAGGGGGCCCTTATGGCCGGGGGTGGAGGTTTAAGACGGCTGAATGACAGATCCATGCGTGAAGCGCAAGAACGGGGAAGCAGAAAGGCAAGGAGCTGGGGTAATACCTTTTAGTCACATGCTTGTGTCAGTGTGTATGTAATATGTAAACTTCATAAACTAACAAAGTAAATAAAAATTCATTCTGTCTCTGAAGAAATGGTGCAATTATCCTCCGTGTCTCCCTCCCATCTGCTGCTTCTTTATGCTCAGTGAGCGTAAGCTATATACTGTACAAGTGCTGGCAAAGGGCTTTAGACCATAAGCTTCTTTCTCATCAGTACATGCTATAGCGACTGATTTCCCTGGTGTCCTCTGCGAGTGTGATGTGTATTCGCACAGTACTCACACACATGTCACGGTGTGTTTGTTTGTAACACAAAGGGTTACAATTAGCTGTGCTGTGTGGATCCCTGTGTCTTTTTCTCCTTTCTGTGGGCTCTGTATGAACTAAACAGCGCTGTTTGTGTGTATGTGCGTACACATAGAGTACATAGTGCTATAACGGTGTGTATTTGTGGGTGCATGTGTGTGTATGCCTCTGAACAAGTGTGTATATACACGCATCCTTGTAAAGGTGTGTATTTGTACATCGAGGTATGTATGTGTGTTTATCCTTGTGTGCAAGTGTGCTTATGTTTATGTGTGTGATTGTGTGTGTGTGTGTGTGTGTGTGTGTGTGTGTTTGTGCATGTCCACCAGACTGTCCACTCCTGACCTCCAGCCAGCTGTAGCTATTAGCCGGGGGCTGAGCCTGTTCAGACGTGCAGGTCAGAGTTCTGATCTAATCTGGAGGATCTGTGTCTGATGAGGTCTCCATTGTAAACAGAGTGGCCAGCCAGAGCCAGTTGCCGCACTCGTGCAGCCAGTGGGTAGTGGGGATGGAGTGGGCAGGCAGACATTAGCACAAGGGTAATTGCCGTCCCCGCGGCAGCCCATCGAATGACATCTAATATTGCTAGGGAAGGCACCTAACCATTACCTGGTGCAGAACAAGAGCTTTTTCTGATGGCCGCTGAACTCCAATTGGGCTGGAAAATGGTTCATCATACACCCCACTCGACCAATTTAGTCTCCTGCTGTTGCGGCTGAAAAAGGTGCGGCAACTACATTATTGATTGTCCTTGAGATTTTATATATTGATATTTTGGCATAGACTTTGGACTGACAGGAGGGTTGTTAGGGATGAATTGAAGAGGGTGACTACTGCATTTATGGATGTGCTGCATTGCAGATGCACACAACCCTGATAATTGGAGGCCTTTTGCAACTTAATCTGACCTTAAGTTCCCTCAGCTATGCAGGATTTGCGTTCTACAGAATAACATATTATGCTTTATAAGCAAAATCTGGTCTCAAATGTGCTTTGTGTTTGTTTGCAAGCAGTTTCATCATTCTGTAATAATTCACTCTGACATATTCAAACACGCTTTGATCACTCTTTGAAGAAAAAAAGACATTGGTTTCAAAAAAATCATTTTTTAAAGGCGCTAAATGTCACAGCTTACGCTTGCACAGCTAAAAGTTTTGTGTGAAGAAACAAGTGTATCTCATGAATATATCCCCACAGGGAATGCACAGGATTATGGCTCAGTGATAAACAGAAGCTGCAAAGGAAAAGTGTGAATCAATGGAGCTGTATATTGGAATGATGAAACACTTAACAATTCTTATTTATAGATGCCATTCAGCATGGTGCCTTGAGGCCAGATCTTCTACACTATCTATCTATCTATCTATCTATCTATCTATCTATCTATCTATCTATCTATCTCTTGCTTTCCTTCTTTCTTTCTCATAGAGATTCTCTGGTTTTCCAGAAGTGTGACCTTAAATGAAGTACACATTTTGCATATTTTGCTATCACCATGTTAGCCAAGTCTATCTTTTCTTGTCTATATAACTCAGATTGCGTCTCTTACAGGCCTAATTGCAGCAGTTCATGTCTGAATCAAGGTCTTCCTTTTTTGCTTGCCAAAAAGCTTGAAATCAGGCTGGAAACCCATCTGCCTCATCGCTTCCAGATCAGCACTACAGCTGGTCTTCAGGCCCTAGTTGACGTGCAGATGTGGGGCTTCATTTATAAAGCTTGCCTTCGCCAAAAATACACCCTAGAATTTGGCTATGACAATTTCCATGTGCAAAAACAGAGGTCTAAAGTTTACTCACTGGCTGACAATTTCAGCATGATTGGGATTTATACTTGAAACCATGCAGTGCCAGTGTACGCCAGGTTTACACATCTGATTGTTTTTCTAGTGTGTGCAGTTTTTCCACTTCAGTGCCTATGCATATATTTTTCATTACGTTTAGGGATGGTTTTACAAAAATAAAGTCCAGCTCCTGGTCCAGCTCACCACACAGGTCTCTGCTGCCTAAAGTTGCTCATCCAACTTCAGTGTGTGACCCCTAATGAGCTACGTCTGTAGAAGAAATAGTCTCCCAGCAACCTTTGTGGGTCCGTGTGTGACAGTGCAGCAGTCAGTCATGCTTCTTGCAGACTCAACTGAGCAGCCAGTCCTTCCAGAATGGCTATCACCTCAGCAGCAGCAATGCTTCATCTTGCACCGGCATGGGTTACAGTTCAACCACTGTCTCAAAAACTATGGAGCACAGTTTCAACGCAATATCCCGAATCAGCGAGTGCTATGCTGTTAACACGGCAATAACTCTTTTACTTGCAGGGCTAGAAGCCATTTGTGGTCAATTGCTACTCTATCCTCTCTGTTGCAGCTGCAGGCATCCTCTTTGATAGCAACCATGGTTTGGTCCTTTTGCAGGGCAGGATGATGGATCATTATTCCTGTGACTCCAACGGCCATCTCAATGGCTCGGGCGTTGGTGGATCTTGCATCAAGCCTTAATTCGCACTGGTGTTCGGTGAAAATGAGCTTAAAATTTGTTTACATCTATGGTGGCAAATATACAATATCACTTTCTACATAGCCTAACCTATGTAGAATAAGTAGGTTTGCTATGTCTTGATAAAATTTGCTATTGTGTGTCTTGTGTTTTGTTCTGCTGCCTTGTGTAGTCTTCAGTCTATGATTGATCAGTTAGATTGAACTTGAACACTTTCAATTATTTTAAAATGGGGAAAAGTCCAAAACATAGTATGTCTGTGTTCATTCATTCATTTGTGTTTTCACTTGCTCATTTGGGCTATGTGTCAACCTTATTATTCATTCATTCATTAACCCCATTATACACATTTCACTGCTGCACCGATGCCTTAATTCTGCCTTCATCTGTCCCTTCTATCGGTGAGGGAAAATGAAATTATCCCCATCCCAGTTACATTAGTGGCTTGACAACAGTCTAGAACATTCCCTGTTGAATTCCATACAAAGAGGCTCCTGCAGTATGCTCATAACCAAGCAGGCAGTCAGTCAGTCAGTCTGTCAGCCAGCTGGACCAGGCAGCAACCCAGCGCTGGAGGGAAACTGGAGGCGAGGAAGACACGGTGTTAGATTATCAAAGAGAGCAGAGGGCTGTGTATCTAAAGGCTTAGCAGAGGCAAACCAAACACCAACAAGAAGTAGGGGGGGTGGGAAGGGGGAAGGGGGGTGCGGCAGGGGGGTCATTTGGGTGGCAGAGTGAGTGGGAGAAAGACAGAGAGAGAGAGAGATGAAGAGATGTTGGTTCTGAAATGACTGGGACTGAAACCACTGCTGCTGACAGTCACATGGGAATTGTGTATGTTCGCGTTTGTATGATTGCAAGAGTGTGAGAGAGGGAGTGAAGGAAACTGTGTGTGTGTGTGTGTGTCTGCATAACAGTGTACACATGTGAAGCATTTCTCCCGGGGGCTGTTGTTTGTTTCCTATCTGTCAGAACGTATACCGGAAATATTCAAAACATATTTCGACAGACACCTCAGTCAGTGACGGTGAACTTAAAGGATAAGGCCGGTGTTTTTTAATGCATTGCTTACCGTCAACAAATCCTATGAAAATACCAGCAAGTCTCGTCCATGTAGCCGATGCCCAATGAAGCCATGTCCCAGCAGCCATAGAACTCCATTGTATTAAAAAAAACAATTAAAAACACGTCAAAGAGCCATGCTGTTGCTCTGGGCAGCATATTTCATCATCACGATGCACCGGGCCGGCCAACTTTTTCCTCAAACAACTTAATAAGCCGGCTGTAAACACTTTACGATCTCAGGAATGTAGTTCCGTATCACCGAAAATAGTCCCCGGCGTAATGAAGAATTTGTTCCCATTTGAATTTGATTTGGTAATAACTACAACAGCCTGACTTTTCGTGGTAACAGTTAGCGATTTTTAAAATTGAAACTAAACTAACTTTGTGAGCTGTATTTCAAGGTTTTTAGCTTACAATTGGAGCCAATTACTTCCGGGTTGACGGCTAAAAACGGTACGTGGGAAGTCAGAAAGTAACGGGAGTCGAGCAAACGCATTGTTGATTTTTGTTATTTTCATAGGATTTGTTGACGGTAAGCAATGCATTAAAAAACACCAGCCTTATCCTTTCAGTTGACTTTGGAGAACATATAATCTTCAGGGGAAAACAATGTTTACTGTGCTAAGGATTTTATACAAAGTATTTATTTATTCCATTTTCTATAGGTCCGGTATTTTCATTCTGTGCTATTCTGTACTTTTCTTGACTAGTATGTAGGCAGCAGGATGGCCTAGAGCTCACGTAACCAAAAGCTCTCAGGTTTGATCTCCAGAGCAAAGAATGTGTCCAGTTGCCAGCTTAAGGCCTAAAATATAAATGGAAAATGTATTATCTTAAAGCAATATTCCACTTAGTTTTAACATGGGGATTATTTGGCACTTGACCGCCAGAATATAAACTACTGTGTTCGGATTTTTACTTCCCATTCATTTGATTGAGGCCTGAAAACACGTTTTAACACGTTGGTGAACAGATTCAACAACAGTTCCCACTTTTAACACAACAAAGCAGTGCTGGGTCCGTCTTCATTTTGCATTTCTATTCTTGGTTTACACTAAAATTTGTATTTAAAAATAAAAGTAGATCCACTCTCCCAAACAAGAACTATATCTCCTAAATGGTATCCCTCTGCTATGTTCTCTGCTATTGATAAAAATGCTATTTGGCGAAATATAAAACGTTGGGCCAACAGTCAATTGAAAATCACAATAGCGGGATCTGTTGTTGAAGCTGTTCACAAATGTGTTAAATGCAAGTTTTCAGGCTATTTTCGTGGCCTCATACAAATGAATGAGGATCTATCTATCTATCTATCTATCTATCTATCTATCTATCTATCTATCTATCTATCTATCTATCTATCTATCTATCATCAGTTAGTCAGTCTGGATTGTAGCTGTATATACAAACCGGCAGTCCTGTACTGATGAATGCATGTGGTCCAGCATAACGGATACCTATGGCTCTCCTGTGGATGAGCACTATCATCATCTTTCTTCAGTTATACTCATTCTTTTGGGAAACTCCGGCCCAGTAGATACGTCCAGCATACAAATTGGACCTTTGGTTCGTAGCATTTCATTATCTCACACCTCCTCTGAATGAGAATCAGGATCACTTTATTCACCATGTGCGATGAATGAACAACACTTTGTCTCTGACATTGGTGCAGAGACATGTCGGCAACTAAATTAATAATGCAGTGCATCCAGACACATATGGTAAAGGGTTAACTGGAAAGCCACAAGGCAAGTTATGTTTGACAATGGCAGACATCTCCTTATAGAAGAACAGTTTGGGCCAATAAGAGAGGTGCTTACATATACATGGTGGCATTAAAAATAAAAAAAATCTATCTTCTATATAAATAATCTATCTGCCAACAGATAGTAAGTCTTCTGCCTCTGGAGAAACATTTGTATAACGCCACTGGCCTGGGATTGATTCCTGCCAGAG
The DNA here is from genome assembly GCF_046629955.1 of Centroberyx affinis. Lineage (NCBI taxonomy): Eukaryota > Metazoa > Chordata > Actinopteri > Beryciformes > Berycidae > Centroberyx > Centroberyx affinis. The sequence continues at coordinate 41,398 of NW_027279954.1, forward strand.
CATTTTCTCCTGCATCTCCTTCTCTTCTTTCCCACCGTCGATTAAAAAAATAAATAAACAAATAAAGTTAAGCGTGCCGCCTGCTCCCCTTTAAAAACACTAAACACTTTTTCAGGTTAAATCAGTTAAATTAGGTGGGACACTCTGCCAAACCTGTTTGGCTGTTTACCCCGTTAGCAATATATTTTCCAATCAACAAAGTATTTTCCCAACCCCCCTCTGGAAATTGGAGGATAAATTAAGACATTCTAGTTTTGCTGTAGCAGAAAAACCAAGAGGTGAACTGTGACGAGCTCAACTTCCCATCTGGAAGCCTGTGGTGAAAAACTGAGAGAAAATTAAAATAATTTGAACTTTTGCTGCAGCTCCGTCTTTTGTTGCAGTCAAGTGTCAGGACATCAGAATTTACCATCTTCTCTCATTGAAAATTAATGCTATTCGGTTTGTTGCCTACTGCCCAAATCTAAATGTAGCAAAAGATGAGTCAAATGGTTAGAGGAGAGAGATGTCATACTCTTCACTGAATGAGCTGCCCTGTGGCTTAGTCATCCTTCAAATGTCATACACACAAAGACAAAAGTGTTGTTCATTATCATTGCCTGTGCAAGTAAATATGATAATTAACTCTGCAAAAATAAATCATGACCATGACCATTATCCAGGCGCTTAAAAGCTATTTTCTATCTCCCTTGATATGCAAAAAAGAGGTGATGTCAGATGTCATCGAGTCGCCTGCTTGTGCATACTTGCACAGTTGCATGAAATCAAAAGCCTGCAGAGTTCAGTTGAGTTGGCTCCCAGCGTGGACGCCGTCTGTTTAGTACAGCATCTGTGTTCACCTTAACATATATACGACAGCCAGCTAATAGAGATCAAGAGCAATGCAACAGTGTCTAATTCCTGGGACATATTCATCAGACACTAGCCACAGGTATTTCAAGCTGGAATTAATTTCCACCATGTCAGCATTCACCTCTTACCTCTGGGATTGCTCTATTTCCTTGGAGGCCCCCTCTACGCCTTGTTAGCCAGAAAGCTGAACGTTCTGCAGACCCTGCAACACTGTCAACCTCTTCACAGCTGTCTAAAAATCCCCACAAATCACCTCAAGCATCTCCTGCCACTTTGCTCCCAAATTCAGCCCCCTAAAAAAATTTCCAGCCCATTTTAACTTCTGTGCCCACGAGAATGATGGATGGCAGTTTGTGTAGTACATCCACCGGCCAAGTGGGGGCACTGTTGCATTTCTAAGTTCGTTTCCCATGCAGGACGGGAAGGAGCTGAGGTAAAGGAGTGCCACAGCTTCTCCTATGTTAATTCATGGATGTAGGCAGAGCCCCAGTGTTTAGGTAGATTTTGGTCAAAGGTTTGGGCACATTTCTCTGTTCACACACTTACCAAAGACCTTTCTGGGTGCAAGGTAGCATGCTGCCACATCCCAGAAAACGACTGAGATAGAGAGAGAGACAGAGGGATAGAGGGAGGGAGGGAGAGATGGAGACACGGACTTGAATACAGGAGCAGTGGGTGCTGCACACAGTGTTCTCTCCTGAAGCAAATGAATATGACAAGTTCCTGCCAACTCAGTTTGCTGACAAATACCCGCATCAGTCGCCTCTTCCATTGCGAGCTCAGCAGAGTCGATGCGTTGGAGGTGCCCCTCTCCTCCCTTTGCAGAAATCACCCACAAACAAGTGGCTATCATTTTTTAATCCTTAGGTATCTGCCTTTGTGACAAAAAGAAATTGTAGAAAGGGAAAAAAACACAGTGTTGGCTTTCTTGGCCATATCTAACTACAAATACATACAGTAAGTACATTTCATTTCAGAGTCATAGCCACGTGATTTTTCAGTCATTTGAAAGTGTTTTATTACAGCTGGATAAAAAAAACTTAGTACACAAAAGAATGTACACAATCAAATCTGCGGAAAAGTCCATAATTTGATTGTTCACAGTTAATCTTTTGAAAAGGTTTAAACTTAATTGCAGGTAATTGCAATTTAAAATGCCCTCCAATGATTGCTTAATTATTTAATTTTAGCAATGAATTTGTAGTAACAATTAATTTTCACTTATCGCTTCACTTGTTTGCCCTTGTTTGCTTTGTTTGTTTCTTTCCGCACAATAATTTTTAAAATAATTGTAATTGTACTTTCTTTAGTAGGCTAAACAAAACAATTAAAAATGCTCTCAGTTCAAACTCTAAGTCTAAATTGGCCAAATTATTTATTAAAACAGCAGTAGTCAACAAGTTCAAGTGATTAAATATCTGTAGTACATATTGACTAAGAGGTATTGATGCACTGCCAAACAGGGGCATGTTGTTGGAAATGTCCTCTTTTTATAAAATCAAACTGTTGATCAATGCTGTTTAAACTGTCCCATACTAGTCATTCGGGACAGAAAGGTAACACCCATAACACCCATGCAAAATTACTCGACAGGTTCATACAGATTTGGGTGGTATATCTCTAGATGTTATGCCAAACACGGCTGAATTTGTATTATAAATGCCATGCTAAACCCTTTCCTTATGTTCTCCGGTGTATTGATGGATAGCTAGTGCCATCAATCAGAAAATCCCTGGATAGCGATTTCCTATTTTGTCTGATCAAACCATCAAACCTGAATGTCTCTGAGGGAGGTGGTTGGCAAGGTGATAACTGTTTGTGAGTGACAGAGAGAGAGAGAGAGAGAGAGAGAGAGAGAGAGAGAGAGAGAGAGAGAGAGAGAGAGAGAGGATCAAAGTGTTTAAATCAGCTTTGAGACTTTAAGAATAATGTGATACTTTATTGATCTATGCATGAATATTGGTAGGGATTCAGTGGCTTGTTCAAGGCAACTATCCATGACTTGCAGTGACGTCATTATTTAATTGATGCCGCCATATTGACTCCCAAAACAAATGTTCACTGTTGGTGGGAGAAAGTGCCTACCATCCCTATTTAATAAAAAACGCACTCTACTTACTGCACTTTATTTACTTTACTTAAAATGCCTATCATATGTTGTGTGGTCAGATGTAATGATCGTGTCAGTAACGTTATCTCACCTGCCTGGTAATCAGGAACAACTTTTTTCTCTCAAAGATGAAATAGTTTTTGATAGTTGACCCAACCTGAAGTGAAATACCGGCACTTTTTTTTTATGCCTTAAAGATTTCACCGGAATTCCACCAGTTGTGAGAAAGATATCTGTATATATCATGAAACGGCAGATTGAGTTCATCTGCAGGCTGTAGTGTTATCAGCAATGTTGGTGGCAGACAGTAAGGGTCACATTCTCTTCAGATATGGATATCTTTCCTTTTCTTCCAAAGTCAGGTGAGACGTTTGCTTGTTCATTGTCGCTCGTTGTATAGTCTCTGAATATATTGGAACGCTGTTTTGGGAGTCAATCTAGGAGTTAATATGGCAGCATCAAAAATACACTGAATGCAAGAAGATACGCACCCGTATGTGGGTGCATATCTTCTTGCATTGCTGTGACGTGGGTGCCTATGCGACGTGGGTGCATATCCATTCAGTAACATTATTGGTAAAAGTGGAATGTTCCGATGAGGTATGGATTTGTTTCCAAATTTGTGGATTACATGCGTGGTTCACATCCTGCACACTCTCGCTGCAGAAGCTCACCAGTTTGACCTATGTGGGCATGTTTTCTTATTCATTGTAAAAAATGTCCATCTTAACAACTCATTTAGTTTCATAATCATAATTTTATTGATTTAAGATAAAATCATTCTGTCAAAGGGATTACTGTCTAAAAACCAGGCCACCTAGGGCATTATACTGATACCAGAAATCTCAGACAATCAAAGAACAGTATTTCAAAGTCAATTTAGTAAAACTTTCTGTCTGTTACTTTACACTATTTTATTATTTACGATGTGGTGAATGCTACCAATCGGATGTTAAAACAAATGCTAAGAATTATTTAAACTACCATTTGACCCAGGTCGAGAGAAGACTGGGCATTTGAGAATCTGTGTGTGTGTGTGTGTGTGTGTGTGTGTGTGTGGGAGAGTCTCTTGACTTGTGGCTTGCCCCTGCTAAGTCCATTAGGGCTGAAGGCTATCCCTTGGTGAAACCAATAAGTCCATGAAAGTAGTCAGCTGGACCCTCTTAGCCCTTAATACAGACTTTCATTGAATCCAGTGACTGCAGACTTTAAGAAGGATGTAACCTCATTGGATGGAAAATAACTCTAATGTAAAAATATAATAACTGGACAAAGCCCTACATTGTTTATTGAAAGGTTTCTCATTAAGCTATAACACAACCACGCATATTTTCAGTGTTTTGTTGTGCAGAAACAATATTCAATGTGTTTACCAACCACCATGTATGGTTTTATGTATATATTTAATTTCAGGTATAGATGGGGGAGGTTCTGGGACACGATGATTCATTGCTGAGCGTCCTGGAGGTGTTGTGGGCCTAACTGAACAAAACACATGTTATTGGATATGCCCACTTGATGCCCACAATGACACACTTGCACTCACATGTTTTAACCTCCAAGCCAAATTTCTGTGTAGGCGCTCACCCTACTATCCAGCACAAGGGTTAGCTGGATCAGATCCTGTGTACTTTATCCTGTGGTACTATTTACTCACCCTAATAGGCTTTCAAATCATATTTTAATTTGCTTATTAACTTATTCGCTTATTTTTGTCATAACATATCCCAGATCTTGGGCTTGCTGAGATTACATTTGCTCTTCTAAATGATTCAGCAGGGTTGGGGAGGCTCAGATTTTCTCCTAGCACAGACATTTGGCCTCACGTGGACTAACAAACTTCAGATCTCAGCAATACGTCATCCAAGTCCGTAAGTGTTCAGCCCAGTCAACCAGAGTCCTCAACCAAAATCAAATTAATCAACAAAATGTTACAAAATTACAGTGAAGAAACACTCCTGTAAAAAAAATTGTTAGTCAGGCAATTAGTCCACTTGGTTTGCCTGCATTACATAAGCAGACAGAAAACTATGCTACTAAACATCTGGAATTTCATGGCAATGTCAATAATACAACTTGTATCACCTGCAGTACTTAACAGGCATCAAATGACAGAGAAAACAGAGAAGGGCATGTTGTCATGGACTTTTGACTGTGGTGCATCACCAATAAAAGCCTTTGGCATTTTAATTTTGAAAGCCATCCGAAGCTATTATTTTCATTGTCAACAAAGTCTCCTTGAAGCAATAGGGATCCTGTTTGACACCTCTGAAATATACTCCAGAGGTAGAGCAGTCATCTTTGCTGACAAGCACAATCATTGAATTTCAAATGAGATTACAATTACTGCAACATTTAACCCTGCATCGACTCAACGTAGCCATTCACCAGAATCAGAGTCACTTTAATTGCCATGTACATGAACTGCCTTGGTGACATTGCTGCAGAGACATATCGGCAACTGACAGAGTACATATTGACACATATTGAGTTACACAGTACATACTGACTGTAGTGCAAGGGCAAAATGACCTCACATACAGTAGAAAGATACTGTACAAGAGAAACCATGGAAAGTAGACCATACAGATATCAGGCTACATGCATACATTATAATTTCACAACACTACTTGTCAACAAACAAATTAAGAACCATAATTTAATGCAGTTTTGGCTACTGCCGTATTGTCTTTCTACAGTAGGGTTGTATGTATAATGCACAGTGCTGTCACTTAACTGTGGTAAAAAAAAAAAGAACCTTGCATGTCCAATTCTCTTTGAACTTCATGCCAGCGGTGTCCTACATGGACCTCAGCACTACCTGTGAATGTAAACTAGTTTGGAGTATGTTGTTGTTACAGCTCATCTCACGGCTAAAACACTGTAAACATTGCTGCTTACAAGCCCAGGTGGACGCAGGGCAGCAGGGTGCACAGTGGGATGACACTCATTATGAGGGGCCAAAAGTGCCAAAATTAAGGAGACGCAAGCTAGAATTAAGAAAAGCTCTCACCAACGTCTCCTTGGCCCACCTGACGCCTGCCTAGCTATTCTTTCTTTCTTTTTTAATGCATAATCAACATGACAGTAATAGTGTTCTGTAATTACCCAGCCGTGCACTCATAGACCACCAAAATTTAACATTAACTTTCTTTGTGTGTTCTCTTACCTTTTGTCTTTAATTGTGTTTAAATATGACAAAGTCTTAATTGTTGGTGAATTTGATGTTCCTATTTGCTGTCAAACTAATAATTTATGCCATGTCTCTTTGTCACTTTATTTAATATCCTATTTGTTATATATTGCAAGCTACAATTCTCTTAATTTTCTTAATCATAGCTTGCTTCTCCTTAATCTTGGCACTTTCCACCCATCATAACTCTGATGTTCAGGTAGAGCATGTTCACCTGTGTGTGCTGTGTATGTGTCTGTGAGTGTGTGATCTATGTTTTTACCGTCTTGTGGGGTCCAAATGTCCCCACAA